>NW_007930862.1:303478-321165 GCF_000280675.1 Beauveria bassiana ARSEF 2860
CACATGCACTAGCATCTTGACCGCGTCCTCGAGTTGGCCGTTAGCCTGGTAGGCACTTGCTAATGCGCGCTGTGATGATAGTCGATCTGGATGAGTTTCTGCCAGTGTCTGCTCCCGAAGAGCCACCACATACTCCAACAGCTTGATCGCTTTCTCGACTTGGCTATTGGCCTGGTATGCACTTGCCAGTGCGCGCTGCGATGACAGTCGATCTGAGTGAGTCCTTGCTAGTGTCTGCTCCCGAAGAGCCACCACACGCTCCAGCGTCTGAATCGCTTTCTCGACTTGGTCGTCGGCCAGATAAGCACGTGCTAGCTCATGCTGTGAATCTAGTCGATCGGGGTGAGTGTCTGCCTGTGTCCTCTCTCGAGCTGCTGCGAGAAGCTCAAAACATTTGACCGTTTCTGACGTCCGACCATCGACTCGTAGACACAGGCCTGCTCTATGACCTAGCCGTTGCAACGGTTCGTTACGTCGTAACGCAGCGTCCTTTACAAAAGGTAAAACATGCGGCAAGAACTGCCGCCACACTGACCTATTCTCCCACTCAACTGACGGAAAAACCCTTTCCAGATGCTTAATTGCCACGGCTTCTGACGTCAAGGAATTGTCATCATCCTGGTCCAGCCACAATCGCAAGACTAAATGTACTAGGCTGTGCATATCCAGCATCTCGCCATCCTCCCGCCGACTAAGAAATCCGTACCCACACAACAATCCTATTGAGTCTTCTAGATCAATCTGAGATCCTGCATCAGGCAACATGCTTATCGGTATTGCCTTTGGCTCGATCCACCGGATAAAGGATAGAAGACGAACAGCATTCGAGTCTGTCTCGCGGATCGCCTCGAATGAGACAATCAATGTCGTTACCACAGCCCCTTGCGCCTGGCTGTGATGCGTCTCATCACGAAGCCGCTTGCCAAGAAGATCGACCATATTCTGGTCGGCTGACCGGCACAGTTTTAAGTACCGAACAATAGGTGTCCCGTTTTTGTTCATGTATGCTGCTGCCTGCGCCAACGTTAGAGGCAAGCACGTCAACTTCTTCAACAGCTCCTTGGTGCTTTCTATATCCCGAACCTGGCTTTTATCGAGCAGCAATATCCCCATCAACGAGTATGCCTCGTCAAATGTCATAGACGAGAGCTTGACTATATCGTTACCTGCCACGTTCACAGCGAGTGAGGTTTGTCGCGTCGTTATTAAGAGCCTTCCCTTCCGGCTTTGCGGCAACAAGCCAGATAGCCCGTTTGAATGACCGGGCGTTCCATCTAGCACGACAGTATCGTCCACGTTGTCAACTACCAAAAGCCAATGGCCTGCCGCATCTGACTCAAGATATGTCCGAAGAGCTTCTTTTGGGTCATCATTACCACAGTGGATATCAAGTCGTTGCACCAATTCTCCTGCTGTCTTGTGAAAAGTCGCCATGCTCTGCGCGGGCACCCAGAATACTGAATATCTCTGCGTCACGCCTTCCACTTCCATATTTCGCACTCGGTGCGCTAGCTCTAGCGCTATCTGCGTCTTGCCCATGCCTCCAAGGCCTACCACCGCCACTCGTTCTCTATTTTCGCGGAAGAGCATCTGCTCAAGCCGATCAAGCTGTGTTCGGCGGCCCGTAAAATTATGATTACGTCTAAATGGGATATAACAAACTAGAAGTCAATTAGCATATATATCATCTGCTGAGAAACTAACGGCTAACCGCTTGTTGGTCTCGATAGGCCTATCTGCGCCAACACAGCCTTGGCATAGGCGGCCGCCATTGCCGCCGCATATGGCTGCCATTCCTTGTTCTTGTGCTCGTCGCCGTAGTCGCATACGCCACGAATGACTCCAACCGGAATCCGATTCATGGTTCCTGCCGCCTCCATCTCAAGACCGATTATATTATACCGATCCCTCAGTTTATTTCGCCTTGATGCGTTTTTCATCAGCTTCTCCCCAGATCCAATCGGCCCGTACCAGATACGTGTGCGTCGCTCGTCCGGTCGAGGCTCCCGTCTTTGAATCACCGGCCTTCCCGCCTCGTCCGTCCCGTAGAGTCGATCTGTACCCTGTCCCGGATCCGCAAAGGTCCCGCCACCATGCTCCTGGTTCTTGATCTTGTCGTAGTACGGGAGAATCAGGTTCGCATCGTTTGGTGCTCGCCTTTTTATACTCCCAATCGCTGCCCGGACAACCGTCTCCGTCACCGCCAGAGCATCGCCGCCTCTAAGTAACTGGAAGCCGTCTGAACCCGTCTCCTTGCCGAGGTCGTAGGCAACCAGCCCCGCGCTGTCCCCCTCAGGCAGCGCCACGAGGACGTCGCCCAGTCGGATATCGCGTATCAAAGGCCCCGTCAGACTGGGCAAGCCCGCCGCCACGCCGACAAGCAGTCCGAACCAGATGTTGGGAAAGAACTTCTTGACCTGACTCGCAAGCGCGGCCGCCGAGCCCGTGCCGTACTCCTGGCCCGCCGGCAGCGTTGCGATGATGACGTTGTGCCCGCAAACCTCGCCAGCCTGGTAGACGTAGTCGTCGCCGCGCTGCATAGAGAAGCGTCCATCATGCTCGTGATCGAGCATGCAAGCGGCCGCGCGGGCCTCGATCTCTAACGGCGCGATCCACGCGACGGTGTAAAGTTTGTGGTCTAGCTCCATCGCCTTTTAGCTAGCTTGTGGACGACAAAAGGTGGAGGAGGAGCGGGGTTGAATGCGGGGAGCGGAATTTTGACTTGACAGCCAGGCTTACCTGTACCTTCACGAGGAATTAGAATTCTCCGCTCCGTTTGCCCTGCATCCGTTCCAGGGGTTATACTCGATTTTTCTCCTTGATCCGAATGCAAGATATACTACCAGAGACTCGTTCGGACCAAGTATAATGTCGAGCTTAGACTGGTCAGCGTTCTTCGATTTTGTACAGAAAGTTCTATTCGACGTTATAACGCAGGGTTTGCGTCTTCTGGTACAATCGGGCAGGTTTCCACGCGGTAAATGGCACAAATGCAGGGAGGCCACAGCTTCCTCACTATAAATCTTTGCACAATTCTCGTCCTTGCAATATACATCCCTTACCCCACACTACGTCTATCACACTTGTCTGCTATCTCAACTCGATACTTGAAATCACAATGAGATATTGTCTCGGATCATATTAGGGATCATCACAGGCTTCAACTGATTTTAAGCTTCGTAACATGATGTATTCGTAAAGTAGCCATCTCTGCCATGACCGGCAAGTATATACATCTAAAATACTGCCCTCCTTTATTTAGACGTAGCCCATCCTAGTCTAGGACCGTTGTCGCCATCCTCAAACACCACATACGCGCCCGTCAGAGACGGCGAGCCGAAAAAGGCCGAGTTTGCGCCGCCATTGTAAATATTGAGGCTGTACGTGCCGTCGCTATTCTGTTCCTTGAGGTTGTTGCCGGGCACGCGAATCCTGGCGCCTTCAATACCAAACGTAAAGTCGGGCAGCACCGTCTGCGCAGTAATGGCGCCGGCGGGAAACTTGCTTCTCCAGGCTTGGTACGCGGCGGACGGCACCTCGAACCCGGAGCTGCCCGTGTCGACGATGCCGCTGTACTTGGTCTCGACAAACTCGTCGTCGCCAATCTGGTAGCCGGTGGAGGTGATGGTCCAGAAGCCGTCAGAGGAGTCGACGTTGGTGTAGGTGATGTCGCCCGTGTACTTGGAGTCGTCAATGAAGCCAAAGCCAAACGTGCCGTCGGCGCGGTGCTTGATGTCGACGGTGAAGACGGGCTGGTCGAGGTGCGGCTTGAGGTTGGAGAAGAGCGTCTTCTGCTTGGGCGACGCCGTGTTGATGTTGTCGAAGCCGAAGCCGACAATGCCCGACACGGGCACGCCAAGAATGTTGTCGCCGTTGTACTGCGGGTACACGGTGGTGGCGTATTCGACGCCCTGGCCAGTGATGCTCGCGCCGGCAATGGAAACGGTATCCTTATAGATGGTGCCCTTGGCGCCGGAGCCGTCCCCGTAGCCAATCGACCACTTGCCGCCCTGCACCAGCTTGGCCGTCGAGCTCGACGTGTGGTTCCACTTGGCTTGGTCCTTGTCGACCTCGCCGCTCACGTCGGCTCCAAAGAGCCAGAGGTCGCTCGAGCCCGTGTCAAAGAGCAGGTTGATCTTCTGAGGGGGGGTGCCGACGAGCACCTCGGCGTAGTACTCGCCGTCGGGGCGCGTCTTGCTGTCGTGCGCAGGCGTGGTCTGGCGGGCGGCGATGGCGGGCAAGCGCGGGCCGCGCTGAAAGTTTTCGTTATACTTGAGGTCAACGGTGAAGCGGCCGGTCTCTCCAGCAAAGTTGACCAAGGGGGCGGGCACCACGGCGGCGCTGGCCAGAGAGGCATAGGCGAGGACGGACTTGAGGCCGACCATCTTTGCAGAAGTATGTTATACTGCCAAAGACAAAAGATGTTGTAATCAGTTGAGAATGACCAGAAGAGAGTGGGATACTGGGATATCTCGTCTCTGAAACACGGCCATGACCACGGCCTTTTATACGCAAAGCCACCGGCCACCGGCCGTTGCAATACGGCCGTGCCATCACGCATATCGCGAGCCATGGCGCAATGCCCCGACGTCCTTGTGTAAGAAGACACCGACTGCGCATGGAGACCGTCGTCAGCTACCCGATGCAACACACGAACTTGACCCGAGTGAGAACTTGACCCGAGTGAGAAGCTGAGGACCTATCCGAGGGACTCTCCACTGCGTCGTCCTCACTGAGCTGCTGTAACCGGATTAGCCGTTGAAACGGGAAACCTAATGGCGTAAACTCTGTACCTTGCCCTATTCGCAACTCGCCAACCACTAGCGCGCGGACCCTCTTCGCACAGCCAACCAACAGCCCTGAATGGGCGTATAATAATCGACCTTCCCGATCGGGACACTGATTCAAGGTTAACAACTTACCATCGAGCCGGCGGAGTCAAAGGCGATAGCGACGTTGCAGATGGGGCAATTCTATACGGAGCCAAAGATCTAGTCTAATACGGCAGGCAGGACTATTGTGAGCAAAGCACCGATTATTGCGACCAAATAACGCAACATCTTTGTCCAGTAAGCTTCGGAATGTAGACTGTTTCCTGAAAGCATTCAGCATTGCACCATTCAAGACGGCAAAGTAGGCGCAGGCAGATTCAACTGATTACGTGATTGTTATCAGTAATCCTCAGTCAAAGCTTTCAATCAACTAAAGTAGGTGGTAAGATGCCACGCACCTTCCAAAGTTTAAAAAAAGAAACACGCTTCTTCGTCTGTGCGCCATCACCAACCGGCGTACGGAGTAGGCTGATAGATATCAGCACACGAATTACTCCGGCGGAGTAGTGGTTTTGTAAGGATATAGTCACTGAACTCTCAACTTGTTCGCCGCTCCCGTCGGCTGTGGCTTTTTCGGCAACTGCTTGTTCGCCGCTCACGTCGGCTGTGGCTTTTTCGGCAACTGCTTGTTCGCCGCTCCCGTCGGCTGTGGCTTTTTCAACAGCTGCTTGTTCGGTGCCAAGGGCGATCGCCAAGGGCCAAGGGCGATTTGCCAAGGCTGTGGTCGACGGGCGCACTTGGCATGGGGCAACAACACAAAATAATGAAAATAGTTAATGTTCGTGGGCTCCTAGAGGCCATTAGATGAAGAGAATCCAGAAACCTCATATGCGCGTTAATTCGGGGTCTGCAGTTCCTGAGACGGGTACATTCGTATATTGGACACTGCGTTGAAATGTAGTCGGCCCACGATTCAAGTTGAGTTCTATGTCGACACACAATCTCCGGCTATCAGGCTTCGTATTTCCGTAGCAAATTCAAAGAAAAGCAGCTCATCATTAAGAAAAACAACAAATAATACCTCAAGAAGACGCTATGCAAGAAACTTCGCACAAATGAACCATAATATCGGTATCCAAAAAGGCAATAAAGAAGAAAGGAAAACCAATGACAAATAGAAGATTTGTGACAAATTAAATAACCGCCAGGCAGATATACATATATATAAACAGTTCCTTACTTGTATTCTTACTCGGGTCCGTCGCTAAAACTAGGATCACCGTAATCAGGTTTCCATTCTTGGCCGGGATAGCTCGTCGCCATCATCTTGGGGTTCTCCTCTTCCGGATCATACGCAATCTTTTCCTCTTGTTCATTTATGCGAAGTGTGCGCTTCCGGGCTTCCGCAGTGTCCTCGAGTTCGGCGACATGTTTCGTCGCCGCAGTGATTGTAGCAGCATTTGTCTTGTCCAGCTTCGTCTTTGATGCCAGCGAGTCATCCGAGACCTGGCCCCTACTCTCACCCGTCAGGTCCTTGATTAGAGGCGCAGCTGGCGAAGCGGGGATGGTAGCTTCAGTGCGGACAGCGCCGTGGCTGAGGCTAGCGGTGTCAGAGCCGAAGCCCACAGGCGGCGACATGCTGGACGCGGAGACGTGTCGATCATTGTAGAGAGATGCTGGCGAAGTCGGTAGCTGCTTGTGGCTGATAACGGGCGATTGCTCAGATTTGGGGGAGGCATGTCTGCGGCTGTCGTTGGAAACTTGGCTGACGCGGTTACTATTCGAAGGACCGAGGCCGCCATGAGATTCTTTCGGTCGAAGAAGATCAGCCTGTAAGTCTTTGCGAGCGTCCTGCTGTGCCAGTGCTTCTCTGGTGAGAGCCGCGTGAGGGCTGCGAGGCTCCTCAGAAGCAGGGCTCAAAGGCATGCCATCACTGTGATGCGTGGAAACAGGGCTAAGAACCTCACTCCCAGTTGCGTACGGCTGCTGAGAGTGTGGCTGCTGAGGCAGCGGCTCGGCTCGTGGAAGGTTGGGTGACTGAGTTTGTGTTGCAAAGACTCCACTGCCCTGCGGTTGGTTAACACCTGCATAAGAATGAGACTGGTAATGGGTGGCGTAATTCTGTTGCTGCTGGTAAGGCGTCTGGTGCTGGGAGTATTGGCGCCCAACATTGTACATGCTGGGCACTTGCGCGCTACCATGGCCATACACGGCAGTATAGCCCTGAGGAATCGGGACTGCAGCGTATTGAGGCTCGCCATGCAGTTGCTGTTGCTGTGGTGGTTGCTGTTGTTGTTGCGTATAGATGGACTGCTGCTGAAGAAAAGGTTGCTGAAGGTGGTGTCCTTGTCCCGTATGCATCTGCTGCGGCGGTAACTGCTGAGGCTGAGCCACGAAAGGCTGACCTTGATTCCTTGCAAAGACGCGGAAACCTGGCGATGGCTCCACTCCTTCAGCGCCGTCTCGCGGCAAGGCCCTCTGTTGCTGCGCGCCAGACGAACCCTGCTGTTTAGATAGTCTCTTGCGGGCGCCAAAAAGTTTATCCATCGGCGTGGTCTTGCCTCCCTGGTCTTGCCTGTCTTGGCCCTTGCTATTAGGAGACTGGCTGATGCTGGCCATCTGACCGGCCACTTTGGTCTTGAGCCCTCTCCATCCCTTGGGCGATGCACTGGCTTGCTCAGCTTGTGAAACAGGCTGAGAAAGACTAGGCTGAAAATGTTGCTGCTCTTGCTGATTCTTGGGGTATTGCATGGAAAGCGAGGTATCTTGACCGTAGTTGGGACCGAGACCGGGCTGGCTAGTGCCCTGACTGTAACTGGGCCCCGTAGACAAGTAAGAAGGATCTCGTTGGTGCTGCACAGTATGCTGTTGAGAGTATGCTTGAGGCACCGCGGAGGGAACAGCTGTGCCAGACATTTGGTTATGCTCAAGAGAGCCACCAGGGCTCTTTGGATCTTGCGCGGTGGGTGTCTGCTGCTGCTCATCTTGGCGGGGGACGTCCGTGACGATACTTGACGTCATTTGACTCACGTTGGTATCCTGGCGGGTGATGTCGGCACTCTCGTCGTCAGTATGAGAAGCAATCGACGGCGTCACATCAGGGGGTTTGCGAGTATTCCCCGCAATGCCCGTCTCGGAATCTGAAATTTCGGATGGAGCAGAAGCTCCGTCACGCTGGGTATTTGCATGGGCAGCGGGCAGGGGCAGCTCGCTAACGATGGGTACAGTGGCGGGTATAGTGGCGGCGCTACTCGCGGTTGATTCGTCGGCATCAGGCTTGGTATCGCTGGCCGTCACAGTCGTAGAGGTAGGAGGCCGGCCAATACCCCCTTCGTTTTCACCAGCGTTGGAAAGTTGCTGAGGCGGACCCACGAACTGGTTGGGCAAAGTAGGAGCCAGGGCGTCACCAGACGACGACGGGAAGGCATCCGCGGGATGTTTCTGATGCGGAGGAGGAGGAATATTCTGAGGCATTTCATTCGAGGCATTGCCTCCCATGCCCTGAATCGGGACAGCATGCTGCTGCTCTTGCTGTTGGCTCTTGATGCCAGCCAAACTCGAGAGGAGATTGGAGAACGAAGCACGGCGGTTTTGCTCGGGATTAGCTGACGCCGTCTGACCAGCAGAATCGCCGTGATCCTTGTTGCGGAAGGGCATGCTGGAAAAGATCCCACTGCGAGTGTTTCCTTGGCTGCTTCCACCACTCGGGGTCGGCTCCAAAGACATGCCGGAAGAGGGGCGGAGTGACAAGCCGGAAGAAGGTCGGAGTGACATGCCAGAGGAAGGCCGGTCCTGGTTGGGTCGTTGAAAGGCCCTGGCGATGCCGGAGAAACGTTTCTTTTTCGGTGTAAGCGGAAGTTCGTCGTCTGCTACTGCCGACTGGTCGACGAGACCTGAAGCAGGTGTATTGGATGAGCCACCCTTGCTTACACCAAAGCCAGCCATGACACCGCCAAGCACGGAACGCTTCTGGGTAGCGAGGCCGTCCGATGATGACAGAGGTAAAGCATCAGTGTGAGAGCGCTGAGGGGCGGAAAACCCCTGATGAGAGCTCTGATCCATGGAGGCGCGTCCCGTAAGCATGTTGAGGAAGCTGGAGCGGCGCTTCTTGCGGTCCTGCATCTCTTCGGCGCCAAAGCTCGATTCAGAAGCTTCGTCAGCGTGCGCGTCAGTGGCTGGTCGGTTCTCCGCGATCGAGTTTCTCCGGTCACGCGAAGCCGCGCGCACAATCTTGTCACCAATATCCCGAAACATGCCCGAGTTTCGCTTGACGCGGCCTCTCTCCTCAGCAGGCGGCCCGACACCCGGGATTGAGTACTCGTTGCTGCTACGACGCGGGTTCGCCATCTCCTCGTAGTACGACTGAGAGCCCCCCTGACGCTGCAGAGGATCCTGGTCAGGATGCGGCGCAAAGAGGCCCGGGTAGCGTTGTGCAGACGAGGGCGGGACATCTGGGCTGCGCTGTCGAATGTTGCCTGCAGGCAGCGACGGCGGGGGCATCATGGCAGAGTGCCCGGTCTCCTTGTCGAAGCCATAGTTCATGGGCGGAGAGATGGGGCTGTGGCCAGAGCGATTCTTGGCTTGATGCAGAGGTTCTGCCAGGTGGCTCTCCTCGAGCCTCCAGGGGCCGGATTGCCCAGGATACATCAGCATAGGTGGATGTTCTGGCTGGCGCATGGGCTGAGGCTGTGGTGGGGGCGCCACCGCAGGCTGCCTTGCAAGAGAATGCTCAACGGAGTCAGATCGATGCTGCACCGCGGTACCGTCCTTACCGGTAGTCTGAGAAGCTGCACCTAGCTCTAGAGCGCCAGGCTGCTCATGATGCAGTTGCTTAGGCGCATCTTGCTGGCTGAGAGCATTTTTCATCACGTCGCTTGTGGGTAGGTCGGGAACATCGTGACCCCCCTCTTCGTCCAGAGGGAAGCGTTCAGCAGCGCGACGAGTCTTGGACTTTACACCAAAGGTTGAAGATCTGCGAATGGGTGGCAAACCAACAAAGGAAGACTGTCTCTTGGGCGCATCGTCAGACTCTTCGGTCCGCGCAAGCTTCCCAACTCCATTTTCTTCGGCAACCGGAGGCGACATGACTGGAGCACCCGCGCTGGTAGGATCAGGCACAGTCTCCGACGGAACAATGCGAATCCGGCCGGATAGAGGGACAGAGGAAGTTGAAGATGTCGGATCAAACTTGGCGCCGACTGCAAATTGATTGTGCACAACGGGCTGCGTGGAAGTTTGCGCGGCTGGTAGGGACTTCTCTGGGGACGCTTCACGCAGCAGCGGTGAAACGGGCTCGGGCTCCGGAATTTGCGGCGCAATGGTAATGCTCGGCCTTGGAGCCGAGTATTCTTCCTGGCGCTGCTGGGGCCGTTGCTGCGAGTGCTCATGGTCTCTGGACGAGGAGAACTCGGTGCGCAATTTGCTGCTGAGTACGGCCCAGGAACCGGAGCGGTCGTGTTTGGCCTTGGATTGTGCTGGCGGTGGATGTGTATCGCCCTATTGAGAGAAGCAATAATTAATATCAAATCGTCTCACATATATGATTTAATGATCTCGCGAGAGGGATGACAGGATAATAGTTCTCATCGTCATATTCGATCTCGAACACCCGCAGCGTCATAAAACGCAGTGATGCAGAAATCCAGTTCAAACATTATTCATAAATCAATACAGAGTAAAACAAGATCCATCCTGCCTGAGGGAAGTTGAAGGAAATGGCCCACTCACTATGAGCTGGGTGGTATAAGAAAAAAAGCATTAGTGAAATACCTTGTCCCCGCGCAATTTGTTCTTGCCCTTGCTGAATAGTCCTTTGCCCATTTTACCCGCCGATTGCATAAGCTCCTTGCTCTTGGTTCCGATTTGGTTTCCAGAATGGCCAAAGGTGCTCCCGCCTACGTTGGACGGCATGGTGATTCCACCAATGCGGCGACCAGCCGGTGGTCCGCTGCCGGGAGCGCTCGCATTCAAGTACTGCTGGTAGTAAGGCTGCTGCGCTGGTGGTTGAGCTCCCGATGACACTTCAGTTGGGGAAGTGATAGGTGGTTGATACGAGTTGAAGCTTTTGGAGTGACGGTCTGGGTGATCCTGTTCAAGGGTCCTGAGCCACGTGTCGAGCCCGATATCCATGACAGCAAAAGCGACTCTCGTCTCGTTGAATTTGGCGATTCTCTCGGCAGAACTGCCAAGGCTGACGATGTCTCTGAACGGAGTCACACTCGCTCCAGGGATTCTCGGCATGCTCAAAACAGGAGCCGGAGCCGGATCAGATAGTCTCAAAGCGGGATGCTCCTCGGAGGAAGCTTCGTTTGATGTTGTAGCCGACATGGCCTTTTCATCCGAAAGCGAGATACGCCTAGACTCTTGCGAGCTGCCATCGGTGGCAGCAAAAGCTGGTGTGCTTACATTAAGAGCAGAAGCGTCAGGCTGTTGATCGCGAGATGCTGATTCTGGCCCCAGCTTAGGATCGGCATGAGACGAAGTCGTTGCAGCAAGAGCCGGAGCCGGGTCAGGATCCGAGATGGGCGCGGGCGAGAGCACAGGTGGCGGAGCCGCGGCGGTGGTAGGTGCAACGCCATTACCCATTGACTGCGCCTTGGATGTCTCTGCCTCCCAGGAGAACCTGCGGCGGAGGTCTGCGCTAGTAGGGGAGGCTATCGAGTCATCTGGAAGCTGTTGAGCAGCAGTAGACTGGTGTGCTTGTGGCACAGCAGACGATGATGAAGACTGGTCGATTGATGTTTGAGGCGTGAGCTGAGCAGAGGCTGCTGGCTGTGTAGGAGGTGGGGTTGCTGCTGGCTTGGCCTCTTCAGTCGGCTTCCAAGACTCCAATGCATTGGCAACGGGACCTCGAGATCGAGGCGCCGCCACGACTTCTGAAGTCTCTTCCGGTACAATACTCATCGACTTGAGTGGCTGAGTAGAACTTTCAGGCGCGGTGGCATCATCAGCCCAGTAGCTATCGTAGTCCTGGAGGGTATAGGTGCTGTCTCTCGGGCGGCTTTGTGACCCTTGTCTTTCGCCATCAATCGGTCCAGTCTCGCTATCCCGTCTGCTCGATTGGGTTGGCGAATTGAGTGTCTTGAAGATTTCATCTCTAAGCATATCACTTTCTTTTACAGGCGATGACGTATCTGTACCAAATGTCGGTTCACGTTGGAGGGGTGGCGGGGGTTCAAAGGTTCGTACGGGGCTGTCATCTTTGCGGACATTAAGAGGTTTTGTCGGGGTAATGTCAACTGCGGAGGTAGCCGAGCGAGAGCTCGATGCCGTCTCAATAGAGGATCTCGCGGCGGACTGCTTTGCGGGGTCAGATGGCTTGGGTCCCGCAGGTGTCGTGATCGGTTTTGACTCTCGACTTTCGACTGCGACGGTTGAAGCCTGATGCGGTGTCGGTGCGATGGCTTCGTGCTGGAGAGGAGCATTCTCCATGGCAACCGAAGGAACTGAAGCGACCTCAGTCTTGTCCGTGGAAGCTTGTGAAGCCTCTGTGGGAGAACGCTTCGCCTCTGAGGTAGGCTTATCCACTTTTAATGCTGGTGCCACCTTCGGTACCTCAGGGATCTTTTGTTCAGCCATTTGCTCGGACGACAGTGATGAAAAACCACTGGAAAAAAAGTCGGCTCCAAAGACAGATATACGGGCGAGATCCGGGAGCTTGGGGCTCGTGGATAGGCGCTTGGTCTCTTCATTGGTAGGGGCAGCGTCGCGCCCAGGCGTCACAAATTGCGATGGTGGCGCTACTGATGGGGGTGGCGAAGGGGCCAGTGGCTGCTGCGATGCTCGACTTGACGAAGGTTTTGTCAAATCCTGGTAGATGACGTTCCGGCTGTCGGTGCGCGGCGCAGGTGTTGGGACGTTTGGAGACTGAGTTCTCACCGGCTCGGCAACTGTTCTTGCTGGAGAATTTGAGCTTTGCTTAGACACGTTGGAAGCAATTTCGGCGCTCGGGCGCGAACTTTCTGAAGATCCGCGACCCCTTTCCTCTTCCATTCGTCGATATATATCTGAAGGCCGAACAAGAGGGACAGGCTTGCTCGTGGTGGCAGCCTGCGAGGCAGCTGATGGAAGATTTTCTGGCGGCGAGCGAGGCGACAGTGGCAAGGTCGAGGAAGCGCTCTGGGGCTGGAGAACGCCGGCAGATTGCGGTAAGGTAGAGCCTGGCTGAGCTGACGAGGAGGTATTAGGCGCCTGGCGAGGCTGCGCGATCGCGGGTGGAGGGGGTCGCGATGAAGGAGGTGGATAGGGCCGGGACTGCTGTGGTGGTTGCAATGGCTGCGATGCCGGGCTGGTTTCACTATGCAGCGACGGCACGCTTGATGCGCTGCGAGAAGCGTCATGCTGAGGACCATGGGGCGAGAAAGGCAGAGGCGGCTCTACCTCGTCTTCGGAGTACTCGTCGGCGCCCCAGTCATCGCCATCGTAATTCTGCGACTTGGCCTCGACCCATTTCTTCGTCTTTTGGCGGCTGACGTTGACCTGGTAGTTGTTGTTGCCGGCTGAGGAACCGGACCTAGAGGGAATTTGTTAGGATAGTCGCACAATCAAGGCCGCAGGTGTATGAATACGCACAGGGTGGGCTGGCCACGACCATCTGGTCTGCTGTAAGAGCCTTGATCCATAATGACGAGACAGCGATGAGAGATGATCAGGCGAACTATGCCGTCATGCTTCTGGGCGAGCGAACTTTTTCACCGCTATTGACTGCGCGCAAGCGCGAGATTGCAGAGGACTTGCTTGTCCTGTGAAGTTATGGTCGGTGTATCGGGCAGGGATAGGGGCACAGCAATGGACGATGGTACAATCCAAACTGCCGCGTAGGAATGCAAACAAAATTGTACCAAAAGAATAGCAAAGTATAGAAACGAGAGGCAGAGCAAGCAAAGGAGAGAATGAGTCTGCCAGTGATGAGGATGGGAGGCTAGACAGGAGCGACGTGTACGATTTTGCAGTCCCTGGTAAGACATGGGGGGGTGTCGAGGTGTGGCGCGGTCGGAGATTACCCAGGTAGTACTGAGGCTGGTGGTCAGGAAGCTGGAATGCCGAGGAGACAAGTTCAGGGGCAGACCAGGCCAAGCCCAGGCGTAGAGCTTTTTAGCGCTGGAATTTGCAGAGTTATAGTGGGACGTAAGACGCTGGCAGCTGGATGGAGCTCCAGTGCGCTAACATCCACCAACATCCACTGACAAGCCCACAACCCACAACCCACAGCGCCGCTGCGCCAGGCCGCCAGCTCACGAACTGGTGTGGCGCAGCTGTTGATTATTTTTAGGACTTGCAGAGGTACCTCTGTAATACGTGTTGCGTGGCACAGAATACCTAGGTGAGCATCTGCGTTTGCGTCTGCCGCTCGTACTAACTTTGACAGTCTTTGGCATCATAGTGCGCCTCAACACCTACTCATTCAAGTCCTTTAAAGAGGCAGTCTGCCTCGAGACTACGAGGATGAGCAGCGATATTAAAGGACCCGCTCGGCCAGCAGCCCAGTTCGGCTGTATCCGCGGCGGCTCAGACATTGAGTGATTCTTATCAACGGCGTGTGCGGCTTGAGCTGGGCATCTCCAGCGCGGCTTACACCGTTTTGACCTATATAATATTGGGAGTAACATTCCCGCCGCATCTCAAGACATGTGGTTTGTACATAGGTGCCACCAAAAAAAAAGATGTCGTCATGGCGCGAGTTGTGGCGAAGTGTTTCTTGTGGCGCCTGATCCTGTTTCATTTGGTGGCTGAAGCACTGGGGACTTGTTTGTAGACCTGCCCCAGATTTGGCCACCTCGTGGCCTCAATTTACTTCACACCGAGACGACAGTGAGCCATGCACGCCATGCTGGCTGTCATGTTATTCGAAAGAAAGGGAAGAAAAATATATTAATCGAAATTAAACGATGGAAGCATATCCTCTTTGTTTTTTCTCTCTCTCAAAAAGATCGGTTCAAGATTGCTCTGTTCTTGTCGTGCATATTCCATTCGGGACTGTTTATATTGCGCCCTGCGCCGACCTGCGTGCTGTCTCTAGCCATCTGCAAGAAGCATACATATTTAACAGGCCCAAGGAGTAATCTAGATTGCAGCGTGCCTTTGCGTTGTTAGAGTTGACGGGGTCCAGTGCTCTCACCCGCCCCTCTCTCGACCGCAGGGCGCGGAGGATCTGTTTAGTATCAGCAACCAACGCGCACCATTTATCGACGGAGTAAAGCCATCATACCTTTTACCGCCGTGATATGCGGATTTCGGCGCAGAAACGTGACAACCCAATTCTTGCCCAGCGGCCGAAGATCCCCCTCCAGTACAAGAAGCTGGGTCGCCACCTCGCGAACCTGCTTGTGCGTAGGTGCTTCCGCAATGGCCGTCATTGTCGCAATCCAGCCGCCAAGCTGCTGCTCAAGTCGCTTTGACAGCCTCTGCTGCGATTCGGCTGCGGCGGCGTGTGTCACCGTTCCCGTTAATCGATGCCTCAGTGTCGACCGCGGTACACCCCAGCGAGTGGCGCTTTTGGTGACGCTGACACCGCTCTTGACGCTTTGTATCGCATTTTGAATGTCTTCCTCGCTGGATTTGCCCATTGCCGTCACATTGTCCCCAAAAAGTTCAGGCATACGTTCGAGAGAAACAAACAGCTTCCGCCGCATAGCATAACCTGGCCAAATGGGGGT
Source organism: Beauveria bassiana ARSEF 2860 (assembly GCF_000280675.1). Classification (NCBI taxonomy): domain Eukaryota; kingdom Fungi; phylum Ascomycota; class Sordariomycetes; order Hypocreales; family Cordycipitaceae; genus Beauveria; species Beauveria bassiana. The sequence goes on from NW_007930862.1 coordinate 318,906, forward strand.
GGACGTCAACTCTTTTTGTGGGTCCTCGATTGCCAGCATTTTGGCCAATCACAGCCAGCCTTCCAGAAGAAGCCAAATCTCCCCAGGCATTTCGCGAACGGTTGCGCCGCCCGTTATCCCTTTTCAAGCCAGCATCTTGCCAGGAAGCATCATCTTCTTTTCAGCCCGTTATTCTTCTCTTCATCTTTGTCGCTACCAACCTGTGATTTTACTTTAATCCATTAATCCTGTCGACTTATTCTTCTTCGCACACCCCGAAACACGTCACTCCCTCGGCTAAAGCCGTTCTGCCAGGGGCTTACTGAAAACGTGGTCAAACCGAAACTCGTTGGGCAACCCTGGCCTCTGCATTACGTCTGTCAACGCCGCCGCGCAGTTGCATCCCGTTCGCCATACACTCCTTCGCTCAGCATTTGAAAGGCGTCCCGCGCTGGTCGCTCATGCTCCTTTCGCCGCTCGCATAAACACAATAAACTTTCAATCCGCCGACCATGGCCGCCACATCGATCCAGGACCGAACCTCCGAGTTCAAGTCGGTGCTCGCCCTCGCGCAGCGCAAGCAAAATGCCAACAAACTCGGCGCGCAACGACGCTCGCTACTGACGGACTCGGAAAAGGCGGCGGCAAATGGCGACGCAAAGGCTCGACGCTCCGACTTTGCCAGAAAGGCGGCCGAGATTGGCCGCGGCATCTCCTCAACCATGGCCAAGCTAGAAAAGCTCGCGCAACGTGAGTCGACAGGCATCATACAGCAAGAGATCAGCCAGATTACTGACAATTCATAGTGGCCAAACGAAGAACGCTATTCGATGACCGTCCGGTCGAAATCAACGAGCTCACCTTTGTCATCAAGCAGGACCTGTCGTCTCTTAACCAACAGATTGGGGCTTTGTCGATGATGTCGAAGCAGCAGCATCCCAAGGGGGCCGATCAGGAAGGCGAACACAACAAAAACGTTGTCTACCTGCTGCAGGGCAAGCTCACCGACGTGTCTGTCAATTTCAAGGACGTACTGGAAGCCCGCACCAAAAACATTCAAGCCTCGCGATCGCGGACCGAAAACTTCATCTCCAACGTGTCGCAGCACGCGCAGCCGTCGCTGCAGCAGTCGGCTTCACCACTCTACGGCACGCCGAACCGCGCGTCGCCGGCGCCTGGGGCCGACACGCTCTCGCTTAACCCTGTCAGCGACAACCAGATGCTCATGATGGAGGAGGCGCAGCCGGCCAACACGTACATTCAGCAGCGCGGCGAGGCGATTGAGGCGATTGAAAAGACGATTGGGGAGCTGGGCAGCATCTTTGGCCAGTTGGCGACCATGGTGTCGGAACAGAGCGACATGATCCAGCGGATAGACGCCAACACAGAGGACGTTGTGGACAATGTCGAAGGCGCGCAGCGTGAGCTGCTCAAGTACTGGTCCAGGGTGTCGGGTAACCGCTGGTTAATAGCGAAAATGTTTGGCGTGTTGATGATTTTCTTTCTGTAAGTGTCGCCGCGCCGATTACACGTTGGAAGACGAGAGCTAACAAACTTGCAGACTTTGGGTGTTGGTATCCGGCTAGAGTGCGTGCTTCGGCGATTTGTTACAGTTTACACTTTTACTTCTTTTTGTGTCGAGACGACTCAGCAAGACACATTGGTTTCTTTGCATCTACACCGCGACGGAGGCATCGGAGAGCGGGCAAGGCCGCTCAGCTAGATACGATTAATACAGCAGAAGCCATCATGACTCGACTATCCGATGGGTGAACTATTCGACAGGGCGATTGACATTCATAGCCTGTATATGCGTCGTTTTCTGGGGAAATAAAAAAAAAGATTCAGCGTGTATTGCAGAATTTGACAAGGAAATGTGTGGCGAGCAGCACCCTGCACTCGGAGGTGACGTTCGTAGCGATGTGTCGTGACAAAGACAAAAACCTGAAGCAAATGTACACTCGTCAGGGACTTGTGTCTACAGTCACCCTCAGCAGATATAATGGGCATTAAACTGGTTCACAGTGCCCCCTAAAGTTATATTATTAACTATATATTTTAACTTTTATTTTATAATTATTATAAATTTATTTTTTATTTTTTATTTAATTATTTATATTAATCTTTTTTTTAAATCTCTTATATTTAAAAGTTAAATCTTATAAATTTATTAAATAATCTTTTAAAACTAATAAAGTTATATTAAATATATAAATAAATAATAAAAATATTATAAATTAGAAATTACTTAAGAATTAAGTAAAAATACTAAATATCTTTT
>NW_007930862.1:321265-325084 GCF_000280675.1 Beauveria bassiana ARSEF 2860
ATTTAATAAGATAATAATAATTTTTAATATCTCTTTATACTTTAAATATCTTCTTAACTTTATATTTATTAGTATCTTTAACTATAATTCTTATAATAAATATAGAATTATCTAATATTTTTTTAAATAGTAATATATAAAATATTAAATAAATCTTTATTTTATCTAGTAATAATAGTTTATAATATATTTAATAAATAAGTAATCTTAAACACGCTGCTACTGCCTCCGGAATAGTAGTAACCCTAAATAGGTAATACGCGCGCCGCCGCTTTGCCTACCTACCCCTACTTAAGGGCCCTACCCCGCCACGTTATACCCGCTAAAATATAAATACTATAGCCTCCTCTAGCTACTATATTAAATACTCTTAACTTCTTCTCTCCTTAACTAGCTATAGTAATACACTTACTCTTAGTACCTAAGTCCCTTATAGTATAACCCCTTTTTACTATCCCCCTTAGCCTATATTTATATAAGGGATCTTATATAGTTAAAGTTAGATAAGCCTAGGTAAGCTAGCTTTATCTTATATCTTTACTTAATATTAATAGCTTTACTATTACTTTTTATTTAATTATAATATTAAAGTTACTTATACTCTTAATAATATAAGTTACCTAGTTTATATATTTATTTTACCTTTAAAACCTAAGTTTTATATTAATTATTAACTTATTTTAGTTTATAAGTATTTCTTATTTCCTTAGTACTATATTTTATATAATTATCTATAATATTTTTTTAACTAGTCTTAAAAATACCTTATAATATATAATAATAAGCCTATTTTACTAAAATTATATTAGTTATTATAGACCTTATAGGCTAAGTTTCTAGACTATAAGATAAACCTATCTAAGTTAATATATTACTAAAGTAAGTATAAAGAAGGTCTTAACTACTTAATATTTTAGATATATTTCTTAAAAAGGGTATATATATATTATAGCTTTTTTATTATTTTTAAAAAATTATAGTATTATTAAGTTTATTATATTACTTTAAATTATTTTATAAAATATATAATTATAATTTTAAAAATTACTAGCTATAACTAATACTTCTAGTTACTATATATAATTAAATAAGCTAATTTAATAATATTAAAAAGTAATATATTACTAACTTTTTAAGGTATAACTTATAATATATAAGTAAGCTATATAAATATAAAAATATAAAGTATAGTTTATATAACTTAGTAATTATATAATTAATATAAAGCTAAACCTATAATTAGACTATATTAAGCTTATTATATCTATTTTATTATAAAGAAGTTATTATTATTACTTTATATAATAGGTATTTTTATAAACTTAAGAGCTATTAGTACTAGGATAGCTTATAAGGTCTAAATAAAAAGTATTAATATCTATTTACTTAAAAGGCCTTATAAGCCTAAGAGGTTTAGTATAGTTAAAGCTAAAGTTAGCTCTTCCTAGTAAATCTAGGTTTATTCTTTATAGGTAAGTACTATAATAATATAATAATAATTATTTTTACCTATAACTAGTATATCTCTTCTACTATTATAGTAATAAGGTAAGAGTATAATATTATACTAATAATATATTTTAAAATTATAAAGTATAAAGTTAGACTACTTATACTAGCTCTAATATCTTAGTATTTATCCTAATCTCTTATATATAAAGCTATAAGTAAAGGTCTAAATAAGGTAATTCTTATTTTTACTAATTTAGAATTAGAGTCTATATTAAAATTAGATAATAAAATAGATAATAATATTTTATCTCTTAAGATAATAAATAGATATATTAATAATAAAGCTATAATATAACCTAATATTTTATTAAGTAAGTTAGCCTCCTAGCCTTAATAAACTATTAAATAGAAGAAGTAAAGTAAATATTAAAGTTAATAATTATATTAGTATTAATAATAATAACTATATTTAATATATTATAAGATATTTTACTAAGTCTTAAAGAAGATAATAACTTAAATAAGGCTATATAATATTTACCTTTTACTTTTCTTACTACCTCTCCCCTTTTAAGGTAAACGTCTAGGGATAGGTTAGACTTTAGTTAGTACTTACTAAGTATACCTACTAAGATAGTTAAGTAAGGTTATAGGTAGGTAGAGGATATAAATAAGTTACTTATAAGTTATTATAGTAATTATAAACTAAGCTATTATACTAAGTTACTATAATAGACTTAGCTATATAAGAGTATTATTTATAATAATTTAGTATCTATTAATAGTAATAGTAATATTACTAATAATAATAATAGTAATAGCTCTTCTTATAATAGTAATAGTAATAGTAATAGTAATAGTAATAGTAGTAATAATAGTAATAATAACTATAATAATAATAGAAGTTCTAATGATACTAATAGTAAGGATAGTAGCTATAGTAAAAAGTGTAGTATAGACTAGTTGCCTTTAGTAACTAGTTTTAAAGATAGTTATACTAATAGTCTTTTAAATAATAATATAGTAGTAAAGACTCTTAGACTATATAAATATTAGAAGGTCGCCTATAAAGGAGTAGATATAACACTTATCTATATCTTAAACCCTATACCTTACTCTAGAGGACTTCTATTATAACTATCTAGATAGGCTTAAATAGCTAATATACTTAGCCTATTAGCCTTTTATAGCCTATCTAAATTTAAAAGTAAGAATAGCTTAAATTATAAAAAGGTATTATTAGTATCTTTTAATAAATAGTAGTTATAAAATACTATATTAAAGTATATAATAATTAATAGAATTAATATATTTTAATTATAGTTTTAATAAATATAAGTATATTCTTATAATAACTAGTAATAATAGTAACTATATAAACTAGTTAAGAATAAAGCTATAGATTAAAAATTAAGGGATAAGATAAAAGGTTAATAATATAATATATATAACTAGTCTAGTTATAATATATAAACCTATTAAAGGTATATATAAATATCTAGTAAGGATAGTAGTTATAAATATTAACTAGTTATATATATATAGCTTTCTTATAATAAATATAAAGACTAGGAGTTTATAAAATACTAGTAAGAGTAATAGTAAATAATAAGTAAGATATTAAAGATATTTCTTATAAATATTAATATAGTATATAAAAATATAATTAAATAGCTAGTATTTCTAAATATTAATATAAAATAGCTACTAAGATATTAAGAACTTAGTTTTACTTTTTAAAGATTTTATTATCTATAGCTATTATATATAAGAAATAGGCTAGCTATAGATAGTCTCTAAAAAATTACTTTATCTAAGTATTTATCTAAATAAATATAATTACTTACTTTTACTAGTTATATCTCCTTATCTTTATAATATACTAGGTAGCTAACTTAGTAGTCTAATCTTAAGAGGACCTTAAAGTTTAGTATATAATAAAACTATAGGTAACTAGCTTATAAAATATATATTCTTTTATTTTATTTAATATATATTATATATTTATATACTTTTAGCTAAATAAGGTAACTAGGTATACTTCTAGATATATTAAAAATATTAATTAAAATATACTTATACCTTATATTATAATATAATCTAATTATCTATATTATTATTATATATAACTAGTTATTCTCTATAAGCTTTATATTAAGTAATATACTAAAATAATCTATATCTAGCTTTTCTTCTATTATATTTATTATAAAAGTATAATGCCTTAAAGAAATAAAACCTCCTTTTTCTTTTTTAATCTAGGAGATAATATTTTCTACTATATCTTAAGATAAATACCTATATATAATTAAAAATAATAAGATCTAAGCTAGGCTATATTTTATTATAGGTATATAATTAGTAAAT
>NW_007930862.1:325184-327747 GCF_000280675.1 Beauveria bassiana ARSEF 2860
GTATAATTTAATACTATAAATATATAAGTTTACTAATAGAAGAAGGGAAGATAAATAAAAGATTTTAAGGAGCCTTAAGGAGGTTTATATAGATAGTAAAGTAGTTAACTAGTTTACTTATAATATAACCTAATTATACTTCTTATATTTTACCTTTATTTAGTAGTCTTAGATTAAAAGACTTATATATAAGAGCTAATATTATTATAAGTCTATTAAGATATTCTTATAGGCTATATTATATATTATATAAGCTTAAGCTAACCTTATAATATTATTAGCTAGAGTAGGTTTTCTTTACTTATATATAATATATATATTATATACCTTAGGTACCTCTTAATATACCTTATATATCTTATAATATACCTTATAGACTATCTAGCCTATATACTCTATATACTCTATATACCCTATATACCTTATATACTTTATATACCCTATATACTCTATATACCCTTTCTATCCCTCTACTATATATACTATATCTTAGCTTATATCTTATTTTTATAGTAAGATTAATATAGCTAGATATATTATACTAGAATCTATATAAATTTTATTAAATTACTAATATAATTTTTTATATCTTACTAATAAATTATTAAATATTTATTTTCTTATAAGGATATATTTAACTTAAGTATACTATAATTAGTATAAATTTAGTAGTTAGGTAAGTAGGTCTATTATAAATACCTTTTATTATAGACTAAAAGTCTATTATAGTATCTCTAAAGTTTAGTAAGTATAAATAGTTATAAATTATATAACTATATCTTTATTATATTTAGATTTAGTGTCTAAAGCTAAGGTTTTTATTAAATATATTAGGTTTTACCTTATTAAGGATATTAATAAGGAAACTAATACTAAAAAAGTTATAAGAAAGGGGAAATATTTTACTTAATTCTATAATACTAAATATTATATTAAGATATTATAAAGATTAGACTTTATCTTTTAAAATATATAAGGGGATATAGTATATTTTAATAAGAGCCTTCTATATTACTATTTAATATTATAAAAAATATATTTAATTATATTATTTATTATTATATAGCCTTATTAAGGCTATCTCTAATATTTTAGTACTTAATTATCGTTTAAATATACTTAGTTCTTTTATAATAAAGATAAGTATAATAATAATAAAGTAATCTATATACTTCTAGTATAGTTTTAAATACCTAAATCTAAAGTAATATATTATAAGGGCTTATAATTATAATTCTTTAATACTAAAGAGGATCCTAATAATTAGGGGGTCTTAAAAATACCTTTAAATAATATAAAGAAAGAGGGTATTATAATAAAGATTAAAGATATACTAAATAGTAGATAATAGGTCTATAAATCTTAAATAATATATCTATTAGCTAACTATAGTAAGTATTATTATTAATAGTTAATTAGGTTAGACTTATAAGGTTAGAGGTTTTATAAATATTATATTAGGTAGTAATAAGGAAGTAGTTAAGTAAGGTTAAATAGAACTACTAGATATATAACCTCTTTACTTAAAGGTTACTAAATTAGAAAGTTAAGGATTTTAAATATATTTTATTTTTAAGAAGTTTAATATATTAGGGGTAGAGAATAACTAGTAATAAGAATAAAGAAATATTATATATCTTAATAGTAAGGCCTAGGAAATAAAAAGTATACCTATAGTTTAGTTTTATATAATAGAACTTAATTATAAAAAACACTATAATCCTAAATTCTTAGTAGTAATACTCTATACTATAATATATAAACTATTAGTATATATAAATAATCTATTTATTATATTTCTTATAAAGCTTAAGCCTCTTTTTACTAAGGTAGTATTTTATAATATTAGATATTAACTATCTAGATATATAAATAATTTATCTATTATATAACTTAAAAAACTAGAACCTCTTATTATATATAAAGTACTCTTTACTACTAAAGGCTAATTATTTATAAAGATTATACTTAGAGTATTAGTAGTTAAAATTAAGTTACTTATTATAAGATATTACTTATTATAATATATAGTTAGTTTATTTATTAATTTATTTAAACTACTTAGGTTTATAATAGCTATATATATATTTAGTATTATTAAGTACTAGTTATTTTTAAGATATATAAATATCTTATTAATTTTCTTACTTATAACTTCTAAATCTCCTATATTTATTATAATATTTTATACCCTTCCCTAATTATCTCTAGAGTATAATAAGGGAATAGTATTTATAGTAATCCTTAGTACTTATAATTATTATTTATTATTATTAGTATATCTACTTTATTATTAATTAAATACCTAACTTATAGAAAATAAATAGCCTAGATATATCTTTAATTTTAACTTCTTATATAGTCTTAAAATATTTAACTTTATCTAGTAAAGATATTTATAGCTTTAAAGTACTACTTAAACTATATATAAAGCTATTTTTAATTTAATATTTATTTAGTTCTTTATCTACTTTATTACTTTTATATATCTAGATATTATTTACTTATCTTTTATCTTTATATAGTTAATAAAATGTCTTTTAAGTATAAATATATAAATAAA
>NW_007930862.1:327847-345070 GCF_000280675.1 Beauveria bassiana ARSEF 2860
AATATTAATTTTATTTTCTATAAATAATTTATTTAATTCTTATAATAGTTTCTAGATTATATAGAAATATTAAGCCTAAAATAGTTAAGATTATATAAAAATATATATATTAAGCTAGCTTTTATTATATAAGTATTAATTTCTTTTATTTAGTAATTTATTTTAGTATATAAGATTATTTAGTAAGTAGACTTCTACCTTATCTAAAATACTTACTATATTAGTTAGTAATTAGTTTTTAAATAAGAAGTATATTTATCTATTAGTAATATAATATATTAAGGTAAATATAAAGTTAAAGCTAGAGGGGTAGGTATATAATATATATTACTTTTAGCTTAGAAAGTACTACCTATTTAGTATAGGCCTATTTTAGACTAAGTATATATTTATTACTTTCTACCTAATAACCTATTAATCTTCCTTTACTTTAAAAACCCTACTAGTTACCTAATTTTCTTCTAAGGTATAGGTTAATAATAGTTTCTAATAATTTTAATACCTAATCCTAATTTATATAATATTTCTAAGAGCTTTTTCAAAAGTAAGCTTATATAAATACTAAAGATATATAAAGATTATAAAGTATATAATAATAACCTAAATATAACTAGATATAGTAGTTATAAATATTTAAAGTAGTAGAGTTATTACTTAATAGAAGGTAAGATTATATAATACTAAACTAATTACTTTTAGAGTAATCTTATTATAAAGTAATTATTTTTAAACTATCTTTTATATATAAGCTAACTTTAAAATAAAGTAACTACTAATTTTAGAACTTTTTTTATTAGAAATAATAATATAATAGTAATATTATACTTATAACTAAGAGAGTAAGGTAATAGTATTATTAAGGGAGTAAGTAGGTTATAATTTCACTTAATATCTACTTAAAATAAAACTTAGCCTAGCTAAGGCCTTTATATCTCTTATTATATATAAAACTAGCCCTAAAAAAAAGTAATAAATATAAAAGTCTTAAGCTACTTTATAGAAGGGCCCTTAGATTATAGTAATAAGAACTTTAGATTATAAATATATTACTATATTATACTTACTCTATATTATTATAGACTATAAGTTAAATTAGGAGATAATAAGCTAAGTAGCCTACTCTAGGTAAGGTAAGGGTTTATTATAGGTTAGGTAGATCTAATAAGGTTATTAAATCCCCTTTTTATACTTTAAGGCTTTATAAAGGAACTTACCCTAGATCTTAAATATATAAGTAAATATAGAATATCCCTTTATATTTATAGAAATACCTAATATATAGAATTTTAATATTTAATTCCTTATTTATAAAGTACTACCTATTAGTAAGTATATATAATTACTATAATCTTATACTTAGTTATAATTAGTAAATAAGGGTTATAGTTTAATATAGTAAGCTTTTATAGTATTAAGCCTCTTACTAAACTTTTATATCTATTATTTACCTTTTTAAAATATAATTTATCTTAGTAAATATAGTTAATATATTTAAGAGATATTAAAGCCTTAAGTATAATAGTTACTATATTTACTAAAGGTAGCCTTATTATAGGTATAAGCCTACTTATAAGTTAGCTACTAATATATAAGCTAGGCTAGTAGTACTACCTAATAAAGTATCTATAACTATAGTGGCTAGAAAAGGGATATATATTACCTTATTAGCTAGTTTTCTTATAGAGATTAAGAGACTAACTAGTATTAGTAATATCTAGGCGAAGTCCCTTTATAGAAGGTTATAATAACCTTAATATTATAATAGTAGGGATATATATTAAAGAAGGCTTATTATATAATTATATTAGTTTTCTAATATTAATAAGATTAGTTAAGTTATATAGACACTATATAGTATAAAATTAGCTTACTTTATTATATCTAGGTTATTTTATTACTAAGTACCTTAACTAGTAGTAGGCACTTCTAAGTTATTAATATTATAATATAAATTATAATAGGTCTATTTATTATATAAATATATAATTATATCTTATATATAGCTAGTCTATAATAATACCTAATAAATTTCTTTCTTTATAAGCTATTATAAATAGAACTATAGCTATATTATTACCTAGATAATCTAGCTATAAATATAATATATTACTTATATAAAAAGGGAGGATTAAATAGTAATATTAATTTTTAAAGTAAGGCTATATAAAATACCTAATAGTATAATATCTATTAGTAAGGTAATAGACTATATCTTATATATAAAAATATATTAGTTTAATAATATAATTAGCTAAGCTATAGCTATAACTAAGACACTAGAGTCTACCTAATCTACTTACTTTTTATCTAAACTTCTTTTAAACTAGTATATTACTAGTTATTTAATATCTAATAATCTTCCTTAGATAGATATTAAATAATTAAAAAAGCTTCTCTAAGAGGTAGAGAAGTATACTAAGTAAGTAAAGAAAGGATAATAGGAGGAGTAATAACGCGCTAAGGAAGTAAAATATAAGTAATATAAAGAGTAATAATATACTAAGGAATAGTAATAATATACTAATATAGTAGAGGAATAAATAAGACTAATAATATTAAATAAGTATATTATAGCTTATTATTCTTTTATATATTCTTAGTTTATTATTAAAATAGACCTAGATCTTACCTTAAAAGGCTCTATTACTAACCCTTAAGATAAGTAGTGTTTTTAAAGTTTATAGGTATAGGCTAACTTCTTTAAGGTCTAGAGGATTATTTTTAGTAGTATATATAATACCTTTCCTACTAAGGAACGTGTTTTTAAGAATTAAAACTTCCTTATAGGCTTAGGTAATAAGGTATCTTAGTAGCTAATATAAGATAAAAAAACTCTTAAATATTTTCTATATATTAATATTAAGGATCTTATCTAGGTTATTATAAAATAACTTAAAATAGTATAAGATATAAGGGTAGCTTTTATACTAGGAGATAGTATTATCTTTAAGAATTACCTTTATATACTTAGTAAAATTATAGATAAAGTTATTAATAGTAAGATACTAGTAATAATATTAATACTACCTTATATACTTAACTACTATTAAAATCTAAATAAGCTATAACTAGACTAGATATATATTTATTAATCTAATAATACTATATTTTTATAGTAAATAATAATATATATTTTTAAGTATAAGCTACCTTATAAATTAATAACTCTTTACCTTTAAGTTAGCTTATATAATATAGATATCTATAAGAAAGTAATAAACTAAAAAATAATACTAACTATTACTAACTTTAATATACTTTTTTAGTATTATATAAAGTAACTAATAGTATTAGCTATTATATAAATATATTATTATATAATAGAGAGTAGTCTAGAGTATAGTTTACTTATTACTAGTAAAGTAATTATATTCTTTAAGGTTAATTAGACTAATCTAAAGATATTATATTATTATCTAGTTAAACCTACTTATAAGGTAATACCTTACTTAAACTATTTCTATATCTATATAACTATTAGGTAGTACTTAGTATTTACTCTCTTAGTACTTAATAGCCTTAGAGAAAGATAAGGATATAGGTAAGATAAATATAACTAGACTTAGATAAGCCTAAAGATATAAAATAAAGACTTTAAAATAATATTATATTTTATTCTAGTAAATATAAGATTAATATCAAATAGTTTATTTAACTATATATTAACTACTTATAGAGGTATTAATTAATTACTACTTATACCTTAAAGAAAGATATATTAATATTATTAAGATTACCCTAATAAGTACTTTATATAATATAAAAATAAGAAACTATTAGATAATAAGTTAATACCTAGACTACTAGATACCCCTACGCCTCTTAAGTAAGGAGTAAGGTAAACTATATAGTAAAGTAAGTAACTAGTATATTAGACTTATAGAGGGGATAGTTAGTAATAATAATAATATTATATATAAAAATACCTTCTTAGAATAGTTAATAAATAATTACTAAACCTAAAGTATCTAAACCTATTATCTTATAATAAGGATTATATAAAGATTAGCCTAGGTTAATACCTAGTAAGTTATAGTAAGTTTTTTTACTTACTTAAGAGGTAGTTAAAGAACTTTCTTAATAATAGGATTACCTTATTAAGGGTAGGTAATATATAGGGTGTTCTTTTCTAAGTATCCTTACTTATATATAAGTATACCTTTATAAGTAAAGGCACTATATAGATATTTATTAAAGATCTTAATTATAAAAGAGTAGTTTATAAGCGTCTTAGACTAATTTAAGGTATATTTATACCTATATTTCTAGGCGTTATTAACCTTTAGCTAATAAATAAGATTTACTATTATAACTACTAGGTATATATAGTATATATAATATTTTTATCTTAAGGAGGGTATAGTATTAAAAGAATATATTTAATAATAGGTAAAAGTATATTAGAAGGTATTACTTTATAATCTTTATAAGCCTTATATAGTAAAAGGGTAATCTATTAGGATATAAGACTTATAAATATATTATTTAACTTAAAAATAGGTATAATTATAATAATTAATTTTAAGTAGTCTATACTTTTAGAAGTGCCTTACCTACTACTAATATAAATAATACTAAATAAATAGTTATAAAAAGAGATAAGAGTTACTATAGCTAAGAAAGTAAGTAATATATAAAGGTAAGGGTTTATAGAGGATATCTATAAGCTAAGAGTACTTTTCTAAGAGAAACTATATAATAGTATTTATAGGTTATATAAAGATTAAGTATATTTACTATAACTTTTATTAGCTTAGATATAATAAGATAAGAATAACTATATCTATTTTTATACCTAGCCCTAGCTAAGAGTATTAGTACTAATATTAAGAAACCTAATATTATAATATTAAAGATAGTAGATTTATAAATTAGGACTAGGAAATCTATTAACTTTTCCCTAGGTAGGTATTATAAGGAGTTAAGCTCTAATAATATAAGGTAGAATATAATTTACCTAAAGGTAAGCTAATAGAAGCTTACTACTATCTATTATAAGTAGGCATTATAATAAGAAAGTAAAGATATATAAGAGTCCCTAGTTTAAGCTTAAACTACTAAGATAAAAATCCCCTTATACTCTATTATCTTTAAGAGTAGCTAATTATTAATATATAAGTTAATAAAGAAATAGGGAGTATTAGACCTTCTAAGGCCGCTAGATATAGAATATAGTATCTTATTAGTAAGGCGGTAAAGATTATTTATAAGCTATTAATATAAGAGGATAAAGTAGTAGTACTTTAGATATATTAAGTATAGTACCTAAGAAAAGGAAGTCCTTATAATAATAATATTTTAAGGCTAAGAGGGTATAAGTATTTTAAAGAACTTAGGCCTTTAAAAATATCCTCTTATTAAAATTATATAACCTAATAATAAAAAGTAACTAGCTAATATATAAAAATAAATTAAGTTATAATAGCCCTCCTACTATAATATTTATTAGATACTAGTCTTAATAGCTACTAGCCTACTAAGGCTATTATATAGTAGAGGATAGACTTATAGAGCTAGCCTTAGAGTGAGGATGTCCTCCTAGGGTGCTGTCCTCTTTCTAGGGGTGTCCCACATCAGGGGCTACAGCCGAAGGGCTGTCCCGGCCACTGCGACAGCGCAGTGTGAACAGCCCTGCCACGAGGCCGTCCTTCGTGGCACAGCGCCTGTGGGAGGACATCCTTGCTCATCCCACCCATTGCCGGAATGGAAGACTGCTATGACGATGCCAGCAGATTTCCTCTCAAGGAACATGCTATAAGTAGGGCTAGAATACAGTGCTGTTTGACTGATGCTAGGAGCTGAACAACGCTGGGACTTGGGGGTTCTGGCAACTCTGGGCTAGGTTATAGCGGGCGATGGGTCCAACGTATCAGCACCTGGAAGAGCATAGGCCACCAGTGCTGGCCCAAATAGGTGCTAGCATAAAATTTTAGTTAACGTGCTCATCCGCTAGTAGACATTAAAGCTAGTAGATATCTAGCCTACTAAGGCTATCATATAATAGGGAGGGACTTATAGGGATAGCCTCTAAGTAAGTAAGGATATCCTCTTTAACACCTACTTATTAGTAAAGGTAAGCTATTAAAACACGTATTCCTAGGCTAGCTACCTACTATAGATATCTATAGGTAAATATCTATAAGCTATCTTATCCTACTATAATAATTAATATAAGAGGATGTCTACACTAATTATTATAATCCTATATTAAAGCTACTATAGTATTATATAACTATATAATACCTTTATTCCTTTTATATATTAGGAAGTTATATTTTCTCTTTCTTTTACTTCCTTATACTACTACTTATATTTAAAATCTAGTATTAACTTAGTTACTTATTTATCTTCTTTAAGAACTATTCTAAAGTACCTTTAAGATATAAGATCCTTATAAATAAAACCTTTAAACTAGTATATATCTTTAGCTAGTATAAATACTAAATATCCTTATAGAATTTACCTATATACCTCCTTATACCTAAGAACACTATATTTTACTACTATAGTTAGTAAAATCTATCTAGCTCTTCCTTTCTTTAAACCCTTTTAGTAAAGTGTTATACTAGTTACTTAATACTAATATTTTAAAGGTCTAGTAGACTAGTTAAGATAAAATCTAATTTAGTAAGCTATATAACTTAACTCTAGAATTTTTCTTTATTAGTTAGTAAATACTAAACTAAAATAAAAGGCTATATAACTACTACTTATATATATATAACTCTAGTAATATATATCCTAGAAAAGCTAGACTTAGTATAGTATAGATAAGACTAACTAATAAAGGTTCTAGATAATACTTAAGTAACTACTAAACTAATAATAGTTAGTATAGTTATATCTATAAAACTATATAAGCTAAATATATAAACTCCTCTCTTATTACTATTTAGTAATAGGTTTAGGAGATATAAAGTTAGGCTAAACTTATAAATTAATCTTTAGTATCTTTACCTAATAATATAATAAGAATAACTTAAATATCTAAATATTTTATAAAGTTAAAAAAGGTTATAATTTATTATAAATTATAAAGGTTTTTCTAGTTAATTTATATAAAGTACCTCCTCCTCTATACTACCTATCCTTAGGACGCCTACTCTTAATATATTATCCTTTCTTAATAGCTATTTCCTAAACCTAACTAAGCTTAAGAAAATATTAACCTAAAGTAAAGAAAAAGGCATATTAAGGATATCTAAGACTATTTTTAAGAGCTATAAGAGGAAGAAGATAATAGAAGAAGGGATAGCTAGTCTTTAATATACTATAAGTCTTAAATAGTATATCTAATAATTAAGTTTAAACTTAATAAGTCTTAATTAAGCTTAGCTATATATTAAGTTAAGCTCTTAAGTTAAGTTTAATACTACTATTTAATTAGTTAAGTTTACTAGGTGTTAAGCTATTAAGTACTTAATACTATTAGATTTAATTTAATTTAATTTTAATTTAACTATTATATCTATTTACGCCTTAATATAGGCTTTTAGATATACTATTAAGCTATTAATAGACTACTATTATATAACTATACCTACTTAGTAAGTAATACTACTATAGTAGATATATTACTTACTTTACTACTAGCTCTTATAAAATCCTATTAAGCTTTAAATAGCTATTTCTAGCTATTATATCTATTATAAAAGTCACACTATATATATACCTATAATATAGATTTCTCTTCCTTTTAGCCCTTATAATTACTATAAAAATAACTAACTTATCTAATATTAGTAATATATTATTATTATCTCTATTTACTAATATTAAAAATATTTTTATTTATTACTTTAATATTAGGGAGGTCTATTATTTACTTTTACCTTATATACTATACCTTAACTTACCTTTATAGGCCGTCTAGTATTTTATATATAGCGTAACCTATAATTAAGCTAAGGTAGCGGCGTAAGCCTATAGCCTAGTCTATATTTTAAGATAGCTACTAAAAGGTACTAATATATACTAATTATATAACACTACTATACTACTAAGTAAAGTAAGTACTATAGTAATCTTTACTTTTTCTTACTCTTTACTAGGAAACTACCTACCTACTATATTACTATTTCCTTCTAATAAATAGAGATTAAATACTATTAAAAGATCTAATTAAAATAGATAAGATAGTAGTAATATTATTATATTATATATCTTTAGATCTTTCTAAATAATATACCTTATCTAAGAAATAAGTAAGTAAGTTATTAAGTAGATAATTTATAATAACTTTAAGCTATTTCTTAGTTAGTATTATTTAAGGCTAATAGTATTTATAATTATATAGGACTTTAGGGAATAGAATATAAATAGATAAGTAGTATAGTAGGTTATATTTACTTTATTAAGGTAGGGGTAATAAACCCTTACTTATAGGTTAGTATTATAATAATAGAAGTAGGTTTATTAATATATATATTATAGTAAAATATAAGAACTATTACTTTTTTAAATATATTATTAATATTTTACTTATAGTAAATAAATAAAGTATAAAATTATAAAGTATTAATATAAATTCTAATAAATTATATTATTAATAATTTAAATATTTATTAGTCTAGACTAATATAAACCTTTATCTCCTTATTTAATAAAGTTAATTAGGCTTAAGCTATAAATATCTTCTAATATTAGGTTAGCCTCTAAGATTATATAAGCTAGGCACTCTACTAGGTAGTAATTTTATATAGCCTAATTAGCTATACTCTTTATAGTATAATATATATAACGTCTTATTTACTAGTAAGAAGTAAGTTAGATTAGTATTATTAATAAGATAGTAAACTAAGTTTAAATAATATATTAAAGTAGTAACCTATATTATATATATAAATAATAATAACTTTAATAGGTTATAAAGACTAATAAAAATATTATTATATTATTATATAAATCCCCTAATATATTTTTATTAAGATATTAATATAGTAGATTTATTATAAAGCTTTATTATTAAACTAGACTAAAATATAAAATACTAGCTTTATATAGCTCCTTAGGTAATGCCTTAGGCTAATTCTTAACTATAGCCCTTTCTTTATAATAACTATTATAGTTTACCTTCCTATAATAAAGTATAGCTTTTATAAAGTTAATACCTTTTATTACTAACCCTCTTAATAATATCTTTATTAAAGATATAATATAGAAGTAAGTTATTAATACTAAGATTTTTACCTTTACCTTTTTCTATATATTAACTAATATATACTATTTATTTATCTTAGGTAGTTAGGCCCTTAAAGGTTTTTATATAATTAGATTTTAGGTAGCTAGATTATTATAGTAGATATCTTTATTATTTAAGGTAGGCCTACTATATATTCCTTTTTAATTATTATTAACTATTTTCCCCTCTAGTAAGGTCTTTTTTAAAAAGAGTATATATATATTAAAGGTATTATATAAATAGATCCTTATAATTAAACTTAATATCTTTCCCCTCTAAGGTAGTTTATAAATAAATAAAGTAATAATAATATTATAAGTAAAGGTATTATAAAGTAATATAGTGTTTTTACTTATTTTTAGATCTAAAGATACTTATATACTTTATAAAGTAAAATATATAAGGAAATAGGTATATATATATAGTAGCTATATATTTCCTTAAAGAGGATATATCTTTAAATAATATATAACTATAATATTTATATTAAATATTAGGCTTTTTAAATATATATCTTATCCTAGCCCTTATAGATCTTATATTATTATCTAGTATAGGTATTAGCTCTAAATAAGTTAAATTTTAGAAGCTAGGGTATAAGGCTAATATAGTAATAAGTAAAATAATATATTAAGGAGAAGTATTAATAATAGTATTATTACTTTAATAATAAATATAACTAAAGGCCTTAAGCTACTTTAGTCTATTAGCTACCTATAACTAATAAATTTTAGTAGTTAGGCTTATTTATTTATCTAGTTATTTATCTTTAGCTACCTTAGGAGCTATTATTATTATTATAGTACTTAGTTTAGTTACTATAGTAGAGGTAGTAGGTGTATTAACTATCTTACTATATAGAGAAGTTAGATTATATAAGGTTATATTACCTAAGTAGTTCTAGATCTTATTATACTAAATACTAGCCTAAAGAGATATAAATATAAATAAAAGTAATATAGTAGGAGGACTTAAAAATATTCTTTTAATAGTAGTTTAAGTAGCTAAAGATAATATATTTTATAGCTAGTTATAGAAATCTAATATATTAAGAGTAATATTACTAATAAAGGTAATATAAACTAGAATATAAGCTTTATTAAAGGTTAATTTTAAGCCTAGTATTAGGTTATATAGACTACCTTAAGTATAGGTTATTTTTAGTATAGTAATATTAGATAAGGACTTTAATAATAAGGAGACCTTTATATAAAAGGTATTTAGATATAATATTTAGTAGTTAATAATTATAATAATATTATATAAGTA
The DNA here is from genome assembly GCF_000280675.1 of Beauveria bassiana ARSEF 2860. Classification (NCBI taxonomy): domain Eukaryota; kingdom Fungi; phylum Ascomycota; class Sordariomycetes; order Hypocreales; family Cordycipitaceae; genus Beauveria; species Beauveria bassiana. Next base: position 338,298 of record NW_007930862.1, read on the forward strand.
ATATTTTAAGGCCTTAAACTTATAGTATTAGTTATAATAAGATATATCTAAAATTATATAATACTAGAGTATATTAACTTAGGCTAGTAAGAGAAATAGTAATACTAGTAAAGGCTAAAAAGATAAAAGGAGGTAAAGAGGATCTAGTTATATTAGTTTATACTAATAAAGCTTAAAGTAAAGGCCTAAGGGGAAGGAAGTAAAGGTATTAAGCTTTAAGGTAAGCTTATATCTTTTACTAGTAGGCTTTATATACTAAGAGTTAGTTATTAGAAGGACTAAAGTATCTTAAGAGCTAATAGAAAGAGAAAAGGATAAGTAATTTAGTAAAGTAAAAGATAGATAAGGAAAAGGATAGAATTAGAATAGTAATTAATAAAATAATAGTAAGTTTAATTATTTATAATAAATATATAACTATCTACCCCTATAATATAATAATAGCCTATTATATAACTAGTTATAAAATAATAAATTAAACTCCTAGTAAAATAAGAACTCTAGTTAGTAATAATACTAGAGATAACTTCTTTATTAGTATTAGTTTAAGATATCTTTAGAATATATTTAATAGCTAATATAAAATAACTAATTAGTTTATATAAATAATATAATAAATATATATTTAAATAACTTATACCTTTTTAACTATATTTATTATAATAATTCCTCTATTCTAGTACTAAAGCTAACTTATACTTAGCCTAAGGATTATCTTTATAAGTTTTTTATATAATATAATTAATATTATTTATATTAAGTATCCTAAGCCTTTATATAAGGTTCTTATAGCTTATTATTAATAATACTTTTAAGTATAAAGAATACTATTTATAAATTTAGCTTACCCTTAAGTTATAAGATAACTTATATAACCTTTATATTACTAAGCTATATAGGTAAGCTAGCTATTATAGGTATAATATTACTTATATTTAATAGCCCTAGTGTTATAAGATAAGTATACTAGGTACTAGCTATTATACTATTTCTTAAGGGGTTAGTATATTAGTAAGATAGTTAAGGATATATTTAAATATAAGGTATTATATATTAATATTTCTATAATAATAACTATAATAGGTAATAATAGTCTAGTACTAGATATATCCTCTTAAAGAAGACTAGAATTTTAAGTCTTAATACTAATTTTTATATATATATTACTAAGTATAGCTAATATATTAAACTTAGGTATTTTCTCTTATAAATAGTTTCTTATAATTATTTTAAAGATAATATAACTCTATTAGTAGTAGACTATTATAAAATATATTATTAATAACTAACTCTTAATATAAGAGATAGGTATTTTATAAGATATATACTTTAAGATTTAAATTCTAGCCTATCTTATAACTATAAGTTAGGTAAATATAATTAAAGCCTAACTACTTTCTTTATATATAATCTTTTTATTTTTTATATATTTTAGACTAAGACTTATAGTTTATAAAGGAGAAATTATATTAAAGTTAATTTTTAATTAATAGCTTCTTAGGGTTAATTAATTAATATTATTTTAATAATAAAGATAAATATTAATTCTTTAATTATTATATAAAAGCTATAGTCTATTAGCCTTATTATAAGGCTAACTCTAATTTATAATATAATAAAACTTTTTATACCTAGTTATAATATTAATACTAAGAGTTAGGATATAGTATAATAGCTATATTACTAGTATCTTTATTAAGTAAAAACTTAATTACTATTATAATAAGTATTATAATAGATATAGATAGAATAAGATAGAAGAAAAGAGAAATAATAAAAAGTAAATAAGATATAATAAACTTAGTAAATTAAGAAAAGAGGCCTAAAATAGCTAATTAGTAGTAAAGTAATAGTAAGATTACTTATTATTAACTAACTAGAGGCTATAGCTCTTAAAGTAAGAGGCTAGTATAATACTTTATTAATAAGAGTAGTATTATATCTAATTACTACTACTTAATACCTATAAGTTATAGTAATAAGATATATTTAAGAAAGTATAATAACTATTAATTAGCTAAACTATATAAGACTAGGCTTATACTTAAGATATATATAATATAATTCTATATTATAAGGTTAGATATTATACCTTTCTTTTTAGTAATATATCTTAGTAAAGGCTCCTTAGAAAAGCCTCTAAGAGGATTCTACACTATAAGCTAGTACCTTAAAGTAATACTAGCTTAATATATATATATATAAAAGTAAAGCTCTTTAGGTACTTTATACTTTATATATTATAAACTTAGACTTAGGTATTTTATATATATAATATCTATATAACTAATAAATAAAAATAGTTCTTATATTACTAGAGTAATAGCTTATTACTTATATAAATAACTTATAAGGCCTATTACCTACTAAGATACTAGACTATATATTTTATATTAGTCTTAGTACTTAAAATCCCTTTATACTAATTATTACCTAGTCTCTAAGGTCTTACCTTAAAGATAACTACTAAAAGTATATAAATAACTAAAAATAATATTATAACTCCCTAGATTATAAACTTTAATAAGATATTATATTTATAGGTAATAGGCTATATAATAGGCTAACTAGTAAATTAATTAAAAATAACTAGTTTATATATAGAAGATAATTATAAATATTAGCTATTACTATAACCTTTATTATAGCTTAAAAACTATATATATAGCTATTATTAGCTTTTAAAATAGTAGTTATTAAATATGTCTATAATAAAATACTAATTTAAACTACTTATATTAATATCTTTACTCTTCTTTAAAAAGGGCTTCTTAGGGAACTAGAGGAGCTTAGTAGTAAGTATATTATAGTAAGTATATAGTAATAGGGCTACTTAAGTATATATATTAGTAAGGGTAATAATAGATTAGGCACTAGACTATAATACCTTAATAAGAGGCTAAAGACTAGAAGGATATATACCCTTTAATATTAGTAGACCTTTATTAGAATTATTAAGAGAGATACCTAGGGTTATTTAACTATTAGGTCTAGTATATAATTATATAATAATAAAGGTAAAGTAAGATAATTATTATTAATATTCTTTTAGTACTTATTTTATTTATATAAATATAAGATTAATAAATAAATAATAAGAGACTAGGTTAGCCTTAGACTTAATATACTAGAAGAACTTTATATTAACTCTTAATTTATTATTATCTTATATAAAGTCCTCCTAATCTAAAGAGTTATTATTATTAATAGTGTTTTTAATATAATTATTATTAGTAGCTAAGTTAATAATACTCTTTAAGATAAAAGACTTTATAGGCTAGGTATTATAAGGGATAGATCTAGAGGAGAAAACTATTTAGAATATACTTTACTTACTAGAATAATATAAGGAGCTAAGATTATATATAATTAATATCTTCTTCTAGGTAAGGGTAAGATTAGAAATTAAGATAAATAACTTTATAAAGTTAATAGCTTTAATATAGTATTTACTATAGCTTCTTATAAAGTTAATATAGTATAGTCTAAGGAGAGTCTTATAAAAATTAAATTTAGAAATAGAAAAAGACCTTTAGTTTTATATACTTATATATATTAAGATAGGTAGCTTTAATATCTTTATATAATAAATATAGAGTAGCTATTTTATTAGCCTAGTTAGCTATTAACTTATTAGCTTATTATATATAATAGTAATAATAGTAATAAATAAATAAATTAAATAAGACTAGACCTTTATCTTTATCTATAAGTATTAAGGTATTAATAGGTCTAATTACTTAGTAGTAGTAATTTATAAGCTACCTTTATAAATATAAACTTAGTAAGTAGATTAGGTAATATTATATTATTAAGAATAGTAGGTAATTTAAAAGTATTCTTTAAATATAACTTCCTATAAACCTTCTACATTTTAAAGTAACTTCTTATTAAAGTACCTAATCTCTAAGATATATATTAATTTCCTTTAGGTACCTTAAGGTTAGTATTATAGCTTTAGCTTACTAATATAGGTATAATAACACTATAATAGGTAGAAATAATCTAATAGCTTAGCTACTTTATCTTTATATAGCTAAGCTTAAGACTTATTATTAATAGTAATAGCTAAATTATTAATAGTCTAGTTATAGTCTTACTATTAAGAGTATAATATAGATCTTATACTAAATAATAACCTTATAATAGATCTAGCCTAGATATTAAATAGGAAATAATAAGGTAGCTATTATAGATACTAAGATTATTACTCTAATAATTTAAATATATTTAATATAGTTAATCTCTTACTAGCTATAATTCCTTAGCCTAGATAGTAGCTTATAATTACTAAAATAATATTATAAGATATATAAGTAATATAAAAGATATTACTAATTACTAAGAGAATTATAATTTTAATACTTTTAAGTATATTTATTAACTTAATAGTAATATTATAAATTAAACTATTTATAAAAGATTAATTTTTTACTATACTATTTTTAAGCTACTTATATAAGCCTATACTTTATATACTCCTATATCTTAAATATATCTTTAACTAGTAATATTAACTATCTATATTAGTTATTAAAATATAAAAAAGTATAACCTATATATCTTCTTTTATTAACTTTAAAATATATAATAATTATATAATTAGTTTAATAAAGGCATTATATCTTATAAGTACTAAAATCTTAGTTCTTATATAAATACTAATATATATACCTTTTAAGATACTCTCTAGTAATATCTTTAAGCTCTCTAACTTCTTCTTAGAACCCCTAAGTATTTTATAAGCTTTAGATAAATTAGCTTTATTATAGTTATTATATATTTATATATTAAAGGCTATAATAAAAATAATATAATTATTATTTAATATAAGTACTATATTATATTTTAGTAGGTAGTCTTATAGAATATAGTAGATTTTACCTATTTAGAGCTTTAGCTTAATTATATTAGTAACTTATTTACTATTAATATAGTAAAGAAAAAGTAGATAAGATAGACTACCTCTTTATCCTAATTAGTACCTAAGAGGTAATAAATAACTATAGTATATAGAGTATATATAGTAGTTATAGCTATAGTAGAAGTAATAGGTATTACTAGTATATTTTATAATAAAAATAAACCCTTCTTACTTCTTATAACTATTAAGGTACTAAGTATATAATAGTAAATATACTATATATTCTATAAGACTTATACTTATATAGGCTAGATAATACCTAATACTACTACTAGTATAGTAACTAGAAGTATTAGTAGAATAACTAAGTATTATATTATCTTAAGTCTTTATAGAATCTTTAGCTATATACTTAATATAGTTAATATAGTTATATAACTCCCTAATAAGGCTAGTTAGTATTAATAAAGTTTTAATAAAGGTATTTACCTTTTACTTTATAAGTAGAGAGAAAATACCTCTTATAAAAGTAAAATAGGTAGTTAGTATATATAACTATAATAAGTATAGTTATCTCTATAGTATTAGTATTTATAATATACTTTATATAGAGGTTACTTATATATATTTTCTTTATAATATAAGCTAATAGTTAAAAAGAGTATAAATAAAAAATTAGTAAATATAGATCTTTTAAATTTAAAGTAAGTAAAGATATTTAATTATTTTTAGTAATATTATACTATTTAGGCGTAGCTTACCTCCTTTAGCTTTTACTAGTATATCTAGTCTCTCTCCTAAGCTTTTAAGAACCTTAGGTATATCTAGCCCCTCTTCTATTAGTAGGCTTTTAAAATCCCTAATAGTAATATATTCTAGGTTTATATTCTTTAAGATTAACCTCTAGTAGGACTACCTAAGTTAAAGTAAAGTTCTATTCTATAGAGCTTAGCCTACCTTCTTAGCCTATATATTAGACTTATATTTAGATATTAACCTTTTTTCTTAAAATAAATATATAAATAAAAAGCTAATTATTAACTAAAGTATATATTATAATTATTATAGTCTAAGTGCCTATTTAGTAGATATAATAGTAGTTATAAACCTAAGCCTAAGCCCTAATAATATAAATAATATAAGATATTCCTAATATTATTAATAGTATATATAAGTTAAAGTTATATTATTAATATAATAAGTACTTATAATTATTAAGACTTTATATAAGAAGGGGATAAATATTTAAAGCTATTACCTTTATATAATATAGTAATATTAAAGCCTTATACCTAGAATAGTAGTAGTAGGTAGGCTAATATATACTACCTTAAATCTAAGTATCTAAATACCTTAAAATAAATATATAAAAAGCTAAAAATATATCTAAACCTATAATTAATATTTATCTAACTTAATACTTAGTAACTTATATAATTTCTACTCTAAGGTAAAGCCTATTAATAACCTCCTAGTTATAAAATAATATAAATATAGGTATATATATTCTTAATATCTAATAAGTAATAAAAAATATTATAATAAATATAGCTAAGACTAGAAGGTAAATAATAAAAGTAGCTTTAAGTAGGTAGTGTCTAATATCTAAAAATAATTAAGGATAAAAATATATATAAATAAGGGTAAGAGTAAGGTATCTCTCTCTAAGGCTAAATATAGTAATAGTAGGAGTATATTTTACTATATTAATAAAATATATTATAAAAAGTAATATAGTTTTTATATTTAACTCTCTTTTATTTACTTAGATATAATTATAAATATATAGTTTTATTAGATTAATTATTTTTATAAGGCCTTTAAAATATCTATAAAGAAAGAAATTATAATAAAATCTTTTTATAAGTAATAAAACTTAAAAATAAACTACCTTATTCTTTATTATAAT
>NW_007930862.1:345170-364551 GCF_000280675.1 Beauveria bassiana ARSEF 2860
ATATTACCTTACCTTATAAACCTCTTAATTAAGGCTAAACTCTCTCTAGAGCTTTTCTTAGACTTATTATCTTTATACTAATTTATTATAATAATAATATATAAAGTAAAGATAAGTCTTTACTATTATAAAAGGTAATATAAAGTAAGTAAACTAATAATCTAGGAGCTTAGGTACTTATTATAACCTTATAATAATAATAATAATATAGATATAGTCCTTAATAATAAAGTAAATTACTAAACTCTTTAAAGATAGTTTAAGTTACTCTTAACTAGTTTTAGTTAATAATAAAAAAAAAGGTTAAATATTATTAATATTATTATAATTAAGTTAATTAAATACTTATATTTATAGTTAAATAAGTTAACTTTTAATTAGTTTTATTTATAAGATAAGAATCTATAAACCTTTTAGTTACTAGTAGTAAATAAGTTATAGTTAAAGTAATAGCTATATAACTTAATTAAAATATACTATAAATACTTTATAAACTCTACTATTTAACTTTATAAGAAATATTTAACTTATAAAATCTTATAAAGGTTTATAATAGCTACTTTATATTTATATTTTTATTATTAGAAACCTAAAATATAATCTATAAAAACTACCTATATCTATAACTTTTTAAGGTTTATAAGATATAATAGCTCTAATAATAAAACTATAGCTCTTCTTACTATTACTAAAGCTAAATAATACTAAATTTTATTCTATTAGCTTCTAACTATCTATATCTTTACTAAACTATATTTTATTAACTAAATAAATAATAAAGATATAACTAATAATATTATAAATAAAGATAAATACTTTAAAAGTATACTTAAGATACTTTTTTATAAAAGTATACTTAATTTAATATATATATTTTTATATTAGGCTTAAATATAAACTAATTATTATAGATTTAATATTAAAGAAGGCCTTTTCCCTAAAGACTAAGATATTATTATATAATACCTCTATTTTATTAATATCTTAAGCCCCCTAATATAATATAATACCTATTACTTAGTAAATAAGTTACTAGACTATTAGTACTCTTTAGTTTAGCCTAAAGAAGGTAATTACTATATAGGTTATATATTTATATAAAATAATAATATATTAAAATAAAACCTAATATAAATAACTACTATAAAGGTAGTTAGGATATTAGAGTCTCTTATTACTTATTAGCCTTTATAAATATATTATTATACTATATAAAAGTAACTTACTTATAAGTTAGCTTATACTTAACCCTTTACTAATATTATAACTTTTATTAGATACTAAAATAGTATTACTATTTTTCCTAACTCTCTTATTAGTCTCTTACTATAGAATATATATTAAGTTATTTACTAAACTAGTATCTTTATAGATCTTAACTCTCCTACTAGTCTTATATTATTAGATATTTATTAGACTACTTATTAGGCTAGTGTCTTTATAAACCTAAACTCTTATATTAGTTTTATATTATTAGATATTTATTAGACTACTTATTAGGCTAGTGTCTTTATAGACCCTAACTCTTATATTAGTTTTATATTACTAGATACTTATTAGGTTACTTATTAGGTTAATATCTTTATAAACCTTAATACTTATATTAGTTTTATATTATTAGATATTTATTAAACTACTTACTAAACTAGTATCTTTATAGATCCTAATACTTTTACTAGTCTTATATTACTAAATACTTATTAGACTATTTACTAGGCTAGTGTCTTTATAAACCCTAACTCTTCTATTAGTCTTATATTATAGGAGATATACTACTCTAGTAATAGATATATAAATAACTTAAGTAATAATATAAAACCTAAACCTTTACCTAATAGATACTATATTAATATATATTTATAATATTTAGTTAGGTATATACTATTTATTAGAGAAAGTAGCTAAAAGAAATTTACTTTATATTAACTACCTAAAGTAAATATAATATATAATTTTCCTAAACTTATATACTAACTCTTTATATAATATACCCTTTCTTACTAAGTTTAAGCTTAACTTTTTCCTATTTATTAGATATTATATATTATTTATTTATAATTAATATTAAATTACTAATATTAAAGTAGTACTATAAATTTCTTAAGTCTTTAATAATATAAATAAAGATTTTTTTTTTATTTTTTAATAAAATATTAAAATATATTACTAATATAAGAATAATATATATACTTTTTAAATAATAGGCTAAATAATAGGTTAAATATTTTTATAAGAGTACTTATATATATTATTAGGCTTTAAGGTTTATTTTTTAAGGTATTACTTAGTATAATTTAGTAAGTTATATAAGTACTCCTCCTCTCTTATATTAAGCTTAGAAATCTTAACTACTAGACTTATTAAGATAATTTAAGTAGAGTTCTAACCTCTATTATATCTCTTAGGTAGTAAAGGCATTTATACTACCTATAATTAGTAAATATATATATTTTATTTAAGCTTATTTACAGGGTATTTAGTAAGGGGTAGAATACCTTAGGTGTAGAGCTTATATATTACTTAATTACGTAACTAAATATATTACCCCCTAGGTTCTATACCTAAAAGAACTAGTCTAGAAACCTTATATTATTATAATATTAACCTCTATAACTAATAATAATATCTATAATTATATAACCTAAACTTTTTCTAATATTTAGTTATAGTTATATATTTACTAAGATATTTCCTAATAATTTTTATATCTTTTATAGTAAGTTATTAATTAAAATTATAAGTTATTTAGAGATTTTTACCCTTAGTTAAAGACTATTATAATATAATAATACTACTAGGCACTATTTCTTAGCTATCTTACTAGGTTTAATATATATAATAGTACCTAAAGTAATATATCTTAAAAAGTAGATAACCCTATACTTATTAAGTAAGTGCCTTTATAAGGTAATATAAGTAATAAATAAAAAAGTAATAATATTTAATAAGAAGTTATTAATAGTCTTACTAGTACTAAAATCTAATTATACTATAATAACTATTATCAAGTAAGTTTAGTTAATTTATATCTTTACCTATAACCTAAAATTCCTTATTCTTTATACTCTTAATACTAAACTAAGATAAATCTTTATTTATATTACTATTAATTATAATAAACTTTATTCCCTCTTCCTTATTAATAAGAAGATATAAAGACTAGCTCTTAAGGATACTATTATAAAATTAGTCTATATATATACTTCTATAATATAGTATATCTAGTTCTTCTTATCTTAGATCTATATTATTACTAGTTTAGCCTTTAAAAAGTATAGGCTAAAATAAAGTAAAATACTCTATTAAGTAGATAAGGTAAAATATAGCTATTTTTAAAAAGTAAAGATTATAAGTAAATTATTTACTATACTATTACTTTATATATACTACCTATTAAATAACTTCTATAAGGATAATAATATAATACTTAGTTTTTTAATATATAAGACACTTAAATACCTCTTTAAGATATTCTTACTAGTTACCCCTAAGATACTCTTACTATTACTATCCTCTAAATATAATATTATTATACCTAATAATATATATCTACCTAAATTAATACCTATTAGCGGGAATATAATAATATTAGTATAATATACTTATAGCTATAACTATAGACGTATTATATTAACTTTTATTACCTAGTCTTTTTATAAGGACTAGTAAAAGCTTTACTATTAGTAATATATATCGCCTAGAATAAAGAGAATAGAAGAATTATTTAATAAGTAATAATAACTACTTAGGCTAAATATTATATAAAGCGTACTAGGCTTATATACTTTATATAGCTCTATATATACTTATTAATCCTTAAGTAATAGAAGTTAGTAATATATATATATACCTTATAAGATCTACTAAGGAATTTCCTTATTACTATCTCTAGGTTAAGGTCTAGCTAAACCTAGAGATAGCTAAGGATCCTTCTATAGTAGAAAAGATAGGTAGGTGACTTCTAGCGCCTATAAGGGCACTCTAGCGTTACCTATCTTAGGTAAAATCTCTTATAGTATTCTATAAAGCCACTATATTATAATTATATTATTAGGAAATAGCTAAGTATATAGTAGGGAGGCTAAGTTCTAGAAGTTTCTTTAGCTTAGTACTAAGGCTAAGCTTTAGGTACTCTATTCTTTTAGCTAATATCTATTAAGCTTAATAATTAATTACTATCTACTTCTCTATCTATCTTTTCTTATATAATATAAATAGTAGTTATTTATTTATAAGAAGTATAATATTATACTTTATAAGTTAATTAGCTAGCTTATTACTATTACTAAGATATTATTTAAAAACCTTAGTAAGATAAGTCTTAGTTACTTAACCTTAGATATATAAAATATAGTTTATAGGTATCTTAAATATTAGAGGGCTATTTATTTTATAATAAGTAGTTTCCCTAAAAAACCTTTAGTAATTTTTTTAAGATATATAGTTACTATAACACCTACCTAAAAGTTACTATAGTGTTTTATCTAAATATATAAATTTAGAAAATATATATACCTAGTAAAAAGTATTATATTAATAGACTCTAGGCTTTAAAATATAATTTTATATAGGTTTATTTTTATAATATTACTAGATTTAATATTATAATATATATAAGTAATAGCTTTATATTTATTATTATTTATTATTAGTTCTATATATATACTAGGCTAATATTATTTTATATTATTCTACTTTACTAAGGTAGTAGTAGTATAAGGTATACTTCTACTATAGTGTTATAGTAATATAGTTCGCCATAGTTTGCCTATAGCCTACCTACGCGGAGTAAGGCTAAATAGGTTAAGGAATAACTAATAGGCGGCTAAACGTAGTATATAATTAAATATAAAACTTTTTTATTAGTATACTATAAACCCTAGTAGACTACTAGGTAGTAGCTAATATTAGCTTTATTATAAAACCTATTAATATAGCTAATTATATTTTATATTATCTTATTATAAGGTAATAAGAAGGTATAATAAAATATATTAGTATCTTAGCTATATAAGTTATTCTTATAGACTAAATCTATAGCTAATATATAAGATAATAATATATAATAAGCTTATATAATAGAGTTAACTTCTTTATAAAAGATATAATATCTTTACTATAGCTCCTTATTAATTTATTATTTTTAAGTATTTTATTTTATAACTTAAGTATTACCTTATCTACTTATAATATAAGGTTAGTTTACCTTTTTATTACTTAATAATAATATTATACTAAGATAGTTAAGGAGATATACTAAGAAATTATTTATAACTAGAAATATATATATAGATATACTATAAATAAACTATTAAGTATTCTTCTATATTAAGGCTATAATAACTATAAGGTAGTAATAAGGATAGTTTATAAGGGTAAAAGTATAATCTATAAGTTATATAATAATTATATTAATTCTAATATATACTTATTTTATAAAGGGAGATAGTAGTTAAAGGAGGCTATAAAGGCTATAATTTAAATAGCTTAAACTTAACTTAGGCTTTAAGTATAGTATTTATATAGTAAGTACTTAGTAGTTAATACCTATTTATCTAAGTAACCTTTATTATAAATAGGTGTCTTATATTTATAAATAACTACCTTTTATTAATAATAAGTAACTAGTAATATTAATTAGTTAAGTAAGTTTAAAATAAATAGCTATTACCTTACTAACCTAGACTCTTTAGTAACTTCTATTCTTATCTAATTTTTACTTATACTCCTTAGATAGCTATTATATATTTTAAATCTATTACCTTATAATTACTACTATACTAAAAAGGCTAGATTAAATTTTTCTTTAGTTATTATTTAATAAATTTAAATTTATCTCTAGTAATATTATAAGATAAGTTTTTAAAGTAGCGCCTAATATTACCCTTAAATTTCTTTACCTAAGCTATAAGGAAGAGTTCTACTATAAGAATAAAACCTATATACTAATTAAGTAAAGTAATCCTCCTCTACTACTATACTTTATTTAAAGCTTTCTCTAACTCCTTTATATATACTTTATATAATTAATACCTAATAGCCTTAACTCTTATCTATAAGCTAATTAGCGCTAAGACCCTAAGACTCTTAAGTACTTTAAAGTCTTATACCTAAAGCTAATAGCTAAAATTAAGTAATAGGCTATAAAGCTATCTAGTATACTTACCTAGCTAGAGTTTATTAAGCTAGTCTAAGGGGACCTACGCCTATTAAACCTCCTCCTTAATAGTAAGGATTATATAAAGCTAATAGACTTTAATAGTTATACTAAGATTAGAGACTTAGATCCTAGACTTCCTCTACTATAATCCTCTCCTAATTACTATCTTTATAAAGCTAAGACTAAGTAGTTTAGGTTTAGCTTAATCCTTTATAATATAATATATAGCCTTAAGCTATATAAGGATAAAGGCTTAGAGACTATTAAGCTCTTCTATACTAAGGTATTTTTAAAACTAATATCTAACTCCTAACTAGATATATTAATATTATATTATTAAAGGAGTAAATTTATAACCTTAACTAATTTAGCTAAGTATTATATAATACTTAATAATATAAAGTTAGTTATAATAACTAATATAATTAATACTAAGTATACTATAAAAATAAAGATAATATATAAAAAACTATTATATATTAAATTAGTAAATCTAGATAAAGAATTACCTTAGAAAGATAATATAAATAAAAAGGCTTATACTATTAGTATATTAGAATATATTTATTTAATTATAGCTATTATACTTATATATATATATAGGTTATTAAGAACTTATAGATATATAAGTAGTATTAATATTATAAGGTTATTAAGTTAAATAAAGGGAAGAAAAACTATAAAAATAAAGACTTATATCTTATCTTTACTAGTATTCTACTAAGTAAAAGTAAAGATAACCTAATAAGTTAGGTATAGGCGCTAGGGTATTATAAACGCTTATTATTAGCTAAGCCTATTTCTCCTTACCTTCTCTATAGCTACTTAATAAATATAAGCTAGGCACTAATAAATAGATATACCTAGTATAATATACGCTATTATGTCTTCTAAAGAGTCTAACATTCCCTAACTAACATTATAGTAGTTTAGGATATTATTTAGTAACTACTATATTACTAATACTTATATTATTATATATAGCTATTAATATAAGATATTAATAAGTAAATATATTTAAGTTAAATAGAAATTACTAAAACTTATATAATAAGCTATTATTAATAGCTTTACCTTAATTAAATATTCCTTCTAGCTTTTTAGTTAATATTAATATACTTTTATTAACTTTACTTTTACTAATAAGTTTACCTTTATTAATAGCTTTATCCTAATTAAATATTACTTTAAGCTTTTTAGTTAATATTATACCTCTATTAGCTTTATACTTACTAATAAGTTTACTATTATTTTATAGATATATTATAGCTACTAGAATGTCTTTTATAAGTATATATAGCTATAGTAGAATTTCTCTAAGAATAATAGGTAGATCTATATTTATAATTATAGGTTATATAAAGAGGTTAGTATAATAACTATTATAACTATTTATAATATCTTTATATATTATAACTAAGATAAGTAAATATATAGGTAGTAAACCTTATATAAGTAGCCTTACTAAAAAGCTAGATATATTATTTAATATAGTCTTTACCTTTAGATAATATACTTAAATATAGTTAAGGATATTACTAATAGACTTATACTAAAGATATTATAAATTAGGTTATTATTAGCTATATCTCTAGTATATTTTTAATATATATACCTTTTTATTATTATAAAGTAAAAAAATAAGAATATTATAACTATACTATTATATTACTTTAAAGAGAGGTTCTATAGTCTAGCAGAAGTAGTCTTAGCTTTTCTACTATTATTTTAAGTTCTAGTTAAGGTAAATTTCCCTCTAAAACTATTTAAGAACGCTAAATTTATCTCCCTTATATTTTTCTTCTACTACCTTCTAGTATTTAACTATTAACTAGACTATAGAAAATTATTACTAAATTATTAAGAGAGTTAGTAAGCTATTATTTTTTATATTTAATATATTATAGTACTATATCTAATACTATAAATACTAAATCCTTAAGATTAACTTATTAAGTTTTATAGCCTTTAGGTTTAGTTAGTAAAGGGTATCTACTACTTTCTAAGTATCTTAGAGACTATTAACTAAAGTATACTTTATAATCTCTCTTTAGAATTACTTAAGAATATTATTAAATTATTTATTATTAAAATTAAGTATTAAAAGTTTCTATTTTTAGCTAAGACCTTAAAATCTATAACTAGTCTTAATAGTAGATACTTATATTAATATCTACCTTAGCTTACTAGTAGTTACTATAGGCTATAGGGGTGGTAAATACTTCTTTATAGTATAACTATTTATTATATTATCTTTTAAGTAATACCACTTATACTAGACTATATTCTTAGCTTTTATATTAGTAGCTACTTTATTATATCTATAAGCACTTAACTATAATTATATAATAGGCTAGTTAGTGTTTAGTACTAAAGTAACTAGGTTAACTATTATATCTTATATATTAAGATTATCTTTAGTAATAAAAGTAAGTATATTTATAAGACTTAAAGGAATAATAATATTAGGTATAGACTTAATTTTATAAATTAGCTCTCTCTAATGATAACTATTACTAGAAAGTACTTCTTAAATATAATTAATAAACTAGTAAAATAAGTTAGATACCTTAGAGAAATAACTAAATATTTTTAATAACCTTTAATATATTAGTAGTTCTATAGACTTCTTTCTTTAAGAATTTAATAATAACTTTAGGTATAAGGGCTTTATATTATTTAAGGTAAAAGAAAGTTATATAGGTTCTTATAAGGTAAAAAGCTTTTATAGGTAAAGGGTTATAAATACTTAGCCTACTATATATTTTAACTTAGATAAGTAAACTCTATTTTTAGGGGTAGTTATATCTACCTTACTAAGGAATAAGTTACTAATAAGTAAATATTAAGTTACTAGAGAGATAGACTAATATAGCTTAAGGAATAGTTATAAGCCTCCTTTAATACCTTTATCTTTTTAATAAAGTTAGAAGGGTATATAATATTATATATTTTATTTATTATATACCTATATCTAATAGGCACTCTATATATAATTATACTAATCTTATATATAGTATTTAATATATTAGCTATAAAACTCTTAGTATTTATTTAGATTTTTTTCTTATTTTTCCTTTATTTTTAAAAGAAAAAATATTATATACCTCTAGTAGTTAGGAAGGAGATAATAGTCTTTTTATAGAAGCCTATAGATACTATTAGTAGGTAATGTTAAGGGTATATATCTATATTTTTAGTTCTATAAGGTAATATATAATAAAGGTACTAAGTATATAATAAGGTATAATAATAGCTAAAATAATATTAGTATATATATAGCCTTTAACTAGTTAGTTATAATATTTACTAGAAGGTTACCCTATACCTTAAGAAAACGTCTTATAAATATTTCCCCTTCTTATTACTACTAGTAGAGGGAGAGAAGCCTTACTACTTATTTACCCTAATAGTGTCCCTACACTAGCTACCTAACCTAGAGATTAATAGGTAAATAGCTAGGAGTAGTACTATCCTACCTAGCTATTAATAGTAGAGGCTAGCTATAAGATTAGCTAGTAAGTTAGGGTAAATATATGCCCTAGTAGATGTCTACCTAGGAATAATAGCTTATATAGTTATCTAGCTAGTGTATTAGAAGCTAAGGAGAGATACTATACCTTATAAATATACCTATAGAAGATAACCTTTATAGTCTACTAAAGTAGCCTTTTATAGTTTTAAATTACCTTATTTATCTATTATTTTAAAAAAAAGTACTAATATAAAGAGGTATTTAGCCTAACTAGTAGTAATTATAAAGTTAATAGTAGTTTACTAAAGTCTTTATAATAAGTTAGTTAAATAGAATATATTTTATTAGTAGTTTTAGTTTTTACTTAATAAACGTAATAGGAGTTAATAAGTTAGGTTATTATAGCCTAACTAGTTAGGCTAGCTAGTTAGGCTAAGAAAGCTAAGTAAGGATTAAGGTAATACTAAGAGGCTCTCTACCTTAGCTATAGTGCCTATAAGCTAACTAGTTTAGGCGTCCCTACCCCTATAACTCCTAGCCTACTACTATAAAATTAGTAAAAGTCAGGTAATACTACTAGTAAATTACGTTCTATATAACTATTTTAGAGTAACTATATAATATAAAAGATTTCTTTATCTATAAAGCTACTATTTAATAATAGCTATATTATTTAAGTTTAGCTATAATAACTACTAGCTAGTATAAAGATACTAATAAATTTTAGTATTACTTAATTAGTTAAATATTAAATATAGTAGATCTAGGTTAGTGTTAAGAGAACACTATAGTACTCTATACTACTAAACTAAGGATAGTTAATATAGTTATGTCTATAGTACTAAGAAGGTTAAATAAATAGCCTACTCTTTTACCACTATCTAGTAATAGGTAAAAAAATTTAGGCTAGATATAAATTATAGGCTAGTAAAGCCTAGTTCTAATACTTAAA
Source organism: Beauveria bassiana ARSEF 2860 (assembly GCF_000280675.1). Classification (NCBI taxonomy): domain Eukaryota; kingdom Fungi; phylum Ascomycota; class Sordariomycetes; order Hypocreales; family Cordycipitaceae; genus Beauveria; species Beauveria bassiana. The sequence goes on from NW_007930862.1 coordinate 355,758, forward strand.
GAAATCTAAATAATACTTATTAATAGGTAACTAGTATATAGGTACTATAACCTAGTAGAAGACGTAGCCTTACTAACTAGTGCCTTAATTTAACTAATAGTGGAGTAATTTATTAGTTAAATCTCTCCTACTTAGTTTAGAGACTTAAGTTAGTAATAACCTAGATAATAATATTTCTCTAATTTATTAATATATTATATAATATTATATATTATATTAATAATAAGTATTAATATATATAGTATAGTATCTAATTACTATAGGTACTAATATAATAAGATAAAATTACTAATAAATAGAAAAAATTATAATATATAAGGAAAATATAATAAATTATATTAAAATATAAGAACTTAACTAAAAATACTAGGTATATCTAAAGAAGGAAAATAGAAGGGGAGAAAGTACTATAGAATATAATACTATAAAATTAATAAAGATTATTATATTAATAAAGAAAATATAGAAATAAATAGCTAAGAGTAGTACTACTACCTAGGTTTTATAGACCTCTCCTTAGTAGTAGGAGTTAGATATATTAAAACTATAACTATTAGTAATACTACTAATAAGAGTAGCGTCTAGCTACCCTTAGTACTTAAGTAATAGATTAGACTATATCTATACTAATACCTTACTAAGGCTTTTAATTATAAGAGGTAAAGGGGGGGGGCTCTAATATCTTAGTCTACTTCTCTATAATCTCTAAAAACCCTAAAAACTCTTCCTTAGAGCTCTTAAAAGTATTAATAAAATAAATAATAAATAAAGTCTCTAGTTAACTAGCTTACTAGGCCTTAAAACTATATATTCTTAGATATTAGTTATTATTAATTTAAATATTATATATACTTATATAATTTACTTTATATATATCTTAGGTATTATAAGACTTATAAACCTAAAATACTTTATAAATATAAGTAAGGGGTAATTAATTTATAGCTAAGACTTAACTCTTTTTCTTTTTAGATCTTTATTACTTAGCTTATATATATTAATATTAGTATTAAAGATATATATAGTTAATAAGTCTAGTATTATATTATAAGTACTATAAATTTTATATCTTATAGCTTATTAGGTAGACTATTAGTTATTTTTATAAGATTTTTCTTATATATAAATATTTATAATATTAATTATTAGAAGTTACTATTTAAGTATATTAAAAGCTAGTCTACTTTTAATATTATAATACCTTTTTTCTATATTATTAAAGAACTTTAGTAGCTATTTTACCTAAGGTAGATATAGTTAAATAAGCTTTTACTTATAAGTCTTATTTTATAGAGACTTATAAAGTACCTAGAAATTATATAGATCCTCTCTAAGATCTAGTTTAATTATATTTAATTTAGTAATAAGGTTACTACTATTATAAGTATAGGTCTTTTATTATTTCCTATCCTTATAGTATTAGCTATAATTATTAAGGTTTTCTTTATTAGAGATAATAGGGATAGCTTATTTAAAATATTTACTATTAGCTTTACTCTCTTAAGGAGAAATATATAACTTACCTAAGCTAGAGTAACTTACCCCTAATATTTTATTATAGTCTTAATTATTATTAGTAATAAGTATTAGTTCTAGTATTAGTACTAATATAAAAATACTAGCTTTTATAATTATCTTATAAAATAAGACTATAATATTTATTAATTTAGTCTTATTAGCTAATTATAAGTATATAGATAAGCTAAAGATTTTATAAAAATTATTTTTATTTAACTTCTTAATAAGATTCTTAATATATATTATATTTTTAGCTATTTTAATACCTTAAATATAGACTAGATCTATAGAGTAAGGGACCTAGAATAAGAGATAAAGAGTTAGAAATAAGAGGGGTAATAAATAGAATAGCGGGGTGTACTATACTTAAAAGGTGATAGCGGTTAGCGCTAGTACACCTAATTACGTAGGTAGATTATTTTTAGCGGGCTAGCCTAGTATAAGTCATAAGAATATCTTATATATAGAAGATTACTATATAAGAGATATATATTAGATACGGTAATTATAAGATTAGGTTTATTTAGTTAATAGTTCTTCCTAAACTATTTAACTTTAGGGATATTAATAACATTAGTATATAAGGGAGGGTAGTTTTATAAAATATATCTTATACCTACGCTATATAATTATGCCGCTAGTATAGGTATAAGGCCTTACTAAGAAATCTTAGGGAAGTATAGGAAGCCTCTAGAGAGTAAGTACCTTAAGTAGCTATATAAGAGGCTTATTATAACTAGCTATATTCTAGGCGATTCTATAGGCTTCTAAATTCACATCCCTAGCCCTATTTAGCACTACTTTATAAGTTAGCTAGAGTAGAGAATATTAATATAAGTGTCCTCCTATAGAATAGCTAGGATATTTCTTATATTATATAAATCTTTACTAGACATAAAATACTAAGAGTAAGATATTATATTAGCTTAAACTAGATACTTTTAGTAAATAGTATATTTAGTTTTTACTACTAGGCTAAGGAGGCTATTTTATTATATAAAAAGGTACTATATAGTGTGTCTATATTAAATAAGGCTATATTTAATTCTAGTACACGTCTCTCTACTAGAGGTAGCCTAGAGTTAGTTAGTATATACCTAGTATAGTAGCTTTCTTCTAGTTTAGTAGCTATTATAGGAGGTAAGTAACGCTATAATAAGGCTATAGAAGGCATTAGCCTATATAAGCTAGTAAGACTAAGTTAACACTAGCTAAACTAGGAATAGTGAGGCAGCTCCTAATTCAGCCTAAGGCTAGCCCTGTCTATTTATAGCGCACTCACGAGGTGCTTATAAACTTATTCCCCTAAGACTTTTAGGCGTTACCTAGCTAGTATAACTACTTATAGGTATAGTTTTATATATAAAACTAGTTTATTAGTTATAGCACTATAACGCTGTCTACTGTCTATATAAAGAAGTTAAAATATTATCTTATAGTAAAGAAAAAGATTAACTATATTATACGCCTAAGATTAACTAAAAAAATAAGATAAAAGTAATAAAAACTTTAAGAAGAGGTAGTATACTTTTATAAAGAATAGCTTCCTAACTTACTATAGCTATTATATAGATATATATATTTAACTACACTAAGTCTATATATTTAAATCTAGTAACTAAGTCTAGCTATTAACGCCTAAGGACTTAATATAGGCATACTACTAAAAATATACCTCTTAATAGACTAATAAAGATCTATAAGAAAAATATTTCCTAATAGTATAATAAGCTAATATAATAGATATATAAATTAACTAACACTAGTTATTAATCTATAACTAATTAAGACGTTACTTTAAAACTAAGAATATATTTTATAGATAGGTGATATGTTACCTAGAACTACTAGTACCTTAATAGCCATTGCTTAACCCTAGTGTTTCCTTGATTGGCACCTAGCAACGGCGGTGATAGAAAGAGCCCGGACTTATCTACTAAAGAACGAGGATAATTAAGTTATTTATATAAAATAGATCATCGAATTTGATCTAACCCTTTAGCTACTTGTGATATGTTTCCTCTAGTTAACAAGTTTGCTAGCTGCCGTACTTCTGGCTTCGCAGCACTTTCAAAACCCCTGTTAAGCTTAGGGTATGCGCCTAAGCTTATGGATCCCTAGGTACGTACCGCTAACACCCTATCTATTTAGCCGCTAGGCTCTTATAAACTATATTAAGCTTTATAATAGCTATTTCTAGATATTTAATCTATTATAAAAGTTATACCTTATAGGCGCCTACTATATAGATTTTTTTCCTCCTTTTACACTACCTAGTTACTATAAAAATAACTAACTTACTAAGTATTATTACTATACTATTACCTTCTCTATCTAATATTACTAAAGATAGCCTTATTTATTACTATAGTATTAAAGAGGTCTATTATTTACTCTTACTATATATATTATACCTTTATTTACCTTTATAGGCTATCTAGGCTCTTATATATAATATAAGCTATAACTAAATAAAGGTAGTAATATGTATTACTATATACCTTAACTCTATATTATTAATTTATAATATACTTACTACTATAGAACCTAATAAACTCTTTATATTACTAGTATAACCCTTAGGCCTTAAGGCGGTAGGTACTACTAATAAGTCTAGTAATAATAATAACCCCCCTAGTTTTAAAAATCTATATATAATAAGTAAAAAGCCTAATAACGCTTATAAATATACTATAGCTATAGCTAATTACCTTACCTAGGAGTTAGGCTCTATAAATATCTTAACTAAATTATAGTATAATTTATAGTATAAGAGGGCCTAAGTTAATTATAATATATAGTATATAAAGCTAGAACTAGGGTTATAAAGTAAATAAGGGGCTAGTAATTATCTTAATAATTTAGAAGATAATTACTATAGCCTATAACTTAGTCTATATTTTAAGATAGTTACTAAAAGGTACTTATATATAATAATAGTATAATATTATTATATTATTAAATATAATAAAGAAAAATATATATATTTAGTTACTAAAATTTTTACTAAAAAGTATTTACTAGATAAAAATAAGAAAGGTTTACTAAAAAAGAAATTATAAAATAGATAGAAAGCTATTATATACTAATATAATTTCTAGGAATAGCTAGTAACCTCTTATAAAAAGGCTAGTATATTATTACTACTACCTATAGAATTTTAGAATAAGTAGTAGGTTTATTTATTATTAATAATAACTATATAAGTTAACTTATATAATATATAGTAACTTAAAATTAAGGATAAGGATATATTATTTATAAGAATTATAGAGAGGTATTTAAACTTAAAATATAATATTATACCTCTTATAGATATTTTATTATACTTTTTCTATAATAAAACCTTATTAGAGTAGACTATACTTTTAGAGAATTTACCTAAAGTAGATATTATTATAAAAGGATTACCTAAACTACTTAATTATATTAAGATTAATCCTTAGTTTATAGTTAATAGTAAAGATATAGTAATACTTTTTAATAAATAGCTACTAAATTTACTAATTAACTTAAGTATATATAAGTATAAATATATAGAAGATAGACTTATAAAATATATATTACTATTATTTACTTATAACCTAAAATTTATTTCTCTTAGCTTAGATATTATACTAGAAGGACTAAGTTTTAATACTATTATTATAAATAATATAGATAAGAGCTTATATATAAACTTATATATAGAAATATTAATAAGTTCTAATAAGTTCTAACTATTTAGTTAATAGTACTTTTAATAGATAATACTTACTTTATAGTATAATACTCTTACTTTTAGGTAGACTAGAGAGTAATATAGTGCTACTTTATAGCTCTAAGATAGTAGATATAGGCGTTATAGTACTAAAGTAGGCCTATAATACCTACCTTAGCTAAGTTATCTATAATACTAGTACTAGATATAGTAATAAAGCGTTTATAATATAATAATATAGGTATTATTATATATCTAAGAATTATAGTTTAGTATTTATTAAGGCGTAAGGTTATACTAGGAGATAGTACTAGTAAGTAGCTAGCGTGGCGGACCTAGGAAGTGTTAGTTATATAACCTTATCTATAGAGGCTATATATACTAGTAATTAGTATATAAATAGTATATCCCTTATCCTTTTTACTAACTTTATCTTTTCTTATTAATATTAGTAATATATAAGTCTATACTTCTCTACTTTATTATATTTAATATTTTCTTTAGCCTACTAGTCCTTTACTAGCCTATTTATATTTTTATATATATACTTTATCTAGCTATATTATAGCTTAGGCTATTACCTTTCCTTATTATAAGAAGATATCTTTCTATCTACCTTATCTACCTAACTATATTTAATTAGTAAAAATTTATTATTTTATTTTATAAGCTTATATTTAGGTATATTAATAAATATTTTATATATTTTACTATATTCTTACTATTACCTTTATATATCTTTAAGGACTCTAGCTTTTATACTAATAGTAATTTAGATAGTTATAGGTAGGATTACTACTAGAGGGCTTAATTTATAAATACTAAAGAATATATTTATACTAGTAGTTAGTAGATATATCTAACTTTAGAAGGTACTAGTATTAAGGCTTATAGGCTATTTTACTTCTATATACCTAAATTATATTACTAATTCTAAGAAATATCTAGTTTAAAGTAACCTTATACTTATACTAGATATTAGTAATTACTTTTTTATATACTCTCTAGTACTATATTAAATCTAGCTAACTCCTCCTAGGCTTATATATAATTATAGGTAGTATTATATTACTTATAAGCTTTACTATTTTACTTAGTTATATTATTTATTATAATAACTTAGGTCTCTCTTTAACTTAGATATTATTTATTAAGGGTATAACCTAAATCTAGCTATATCTATCTTACCCTCTTAAGGTAAAAGTAAGGTAGTATATTAATCTTTAGGTTCTATCTATAAGCTTATAGTCTTTTATATAAATATACCTTTTTATTATTATATCTTAGTCTAAGGAGCTATAAAAGTATCTAGACCTATTTATAAAGCCTTATTATAGCTTTACTTAAAATCTTTTAAAGTTATTAGAATATAGCTTAATAATAAGTATAATATAGTTTAGTAAACCTTATAAAAAGCTAACTCTAGTTAATTAATATAAAAATATTATTATATTAACTACTAAGTCTAAAATTACTACTTACTTACTTTATCTAAAGAAGCTAATATATAATTAATATAGTTATATAATTTTAGTTTACTAGGTTTATCTTAAATAATAAATAAGGTAAAAAGATATATAGTTATTATTTATTAAGATTTAGTTATTAATATATTATAAATATAGGAATTACTATATAAAAGTTACTAAATAAAGCTCTAGCTAAAGATAAACTTAATAGATAATATATATATACCTAATATATTTATTAGATTATATACTTATACTATAAGGTAAAATCTATATATATTTATTTATATTATAGCTAAAAGTATAAAAAAAATAGATTTTAGTAGTAGATCTATAGTATATTAAGGCCTAATATTACTTATTAATATCTTATCCTTAGAGCTAAAATAACGATAATATAGAAGTAAGATAGTTATTTTAGGTATATACTCTTATTATAAGAAAAAAAAATAATAACTAATTTAAGAAGTCTCTATATATAGTACTATATAAGACGCCTTAATAAACATAATATAACATTAGTAGTACTATAATATAAATATTAGGTATATAGAATACTAGCTATAATATAGTTATAATATTATATATAGTCTTTTAGTTCTAGAATATACTATTTATCTTTATTATTCCTATATACTATTACTCCCTAGTAATAGCTAGATTTCTAAGAGTCTATATTATCTATCTCTCCTACTACTATTACTAGAAATCTATATCTAAGGCTTATATATATATTTATAAAGTAAATTAGGCCTATAAGCTAACTCTTATATTAAAGAAGCTTTAGTAAGGTATTTTATAATAGTTAATATAATCTTAGTCTTATAAAAAAAAACCTATATATCTTACTTTAGTAATAGTACTTAATTTATATACTATTTATATAGTAAAGAGAAAATTAAATACTAATAGGAATTACTAGGGCTTATTTAGGCCTATAATCCTATTATCCCTAGCCTAGTTATAAGTAAGATATATAATAATTTCCCCTAGAGTCTTAATATATTAATATCTCTTAGCTAATAGTTTAATATATTCCTAGTTCCTTATCTAGATTAGTAAGGAAGATTATTTTATAACTTAGGTATAGCTTATATATTTTAATATTACTAAATAAGTCTACTAAAATATTAAAATAGGTAAGACTTAAGTACTTAAGACTATTTTATTTTAGGTATAAAAGCCTATTAATAATCTATATAATATTAGTAATAGATAAATTTAATTATAGATAAAGAATATACCTATCTTATTACTAATACTAGTTATATATTATTTAGAAGAAGATTACTTATAATTTTATATAATATAAGGGGTATAAATTTAAATAATATAAGGTATCTTTTATCTATAAAGAGAAATTCCTTAGTATTAATAAACTAATTATATTAAATTCTATATATTATTTATATCTAGCTTTTTACTATAAGGCTAGTAAAAGTCTTAATAATTATAACTAATTATTTTTCTAGATAAGATTAGTCCTCTTTTATAATAATAAAATAGTTACTCTCCTTAAGCTAGAGGTTAAATAGTTATTAGTAAGTGTCTTATAGTACTTTAATAGCTACTTACGTGGTGGTAATTAAGTTATTATTTTTCTTTATAGGTAGGTGATTATCTATTAGCGTAAGTAGATATAATTTTTTCTTAAGTTACTTAGGGGTAGGTAGGTCTTTAGTTAGTATATTATAGTTTATAACTATTATATTATCTATAAAAGGTATATTTTATACCTTTATATTTTATAGTTTAATCTCTAAGTTTTAGATTTTATTATATTATATACTTATTATAACTAGAAGCTTATTATATTAAATAAAAAAAATAGTAGTTTATTATATAGACTAGGTATAAGTATTATATATTTATATAAGACTAGTAGAGAATAGTAAAGGTTATATTATTAAAATAATTTATAGTATAAGTATAAGAAGACTTTTTTTTACTAGATAATTTATATCCTTTTTCTCTTAGAATTAATAAATATTATAAACTATTCTATAATATAGCTTAAAGTAGATTTTAGGTAATATTATATTATATATATATAAAGAAAAGCCTAAAGTATATTAATATAATAGAGGTTTAACTTAATATCTTAGAC
>NW_007930862.1:364651-389178 GCF_000280675.1 Beauveria bassiana ARSEF 2860
AGTAGATTTATATAAAGTATTAGATATCTCTAGGTATAGTTATAAGTTACTTTTATTATATAATAGTAGACCTCCTAGGCTAAAATTCCTATCTAGATTTTATATATAATATTTATATAAGTATAATAGGGTTAAAGCTTCTAGGGAAGTGTCTTATTTAGTAGATCTATATTAGGTTATTAACCTCTATATCTTAGGTTTATAGTATATATAGTTAATACTTAACGTTTAATCTAACCTAGAGAAGATATTAGTAATAAAGTAAAGAAAGATTTAATAGAAGAATACTTAAATAAGAAGAGGCTAGGTAATAGCGTATTTTTCCTTAAAATATAAGAATACTAGGGTATATTTAGAGAGTATAATAAATACCTTAAATAGAAATAGTAGGTATATCTTAGTATAATTATAGACTTAGCCTATAAAAAGAACTAGCTTAAAAGGCTTTTTAAATATAATAAGTTTATACTAGTATTTAACGCCTTTTACTATTTACTAGCCTTATATTATAGGTTATAGCTTAGTATTATTAATAAAATAATTATTATAAGATATTATAATATAAGTTAAGATTATGTCTTTTTTTATTACTAGACTAATAGATAAAAATTACTATTATACTTACGCTTTATTAAGGATTTTTAGTATAGTATCTTTAATAAAGATAAAGCTATAATAGAGAAACTTAATAAAGATATTATTTATAAGATTTAGTTTACTATACCTAGTATATATAAATAATAGGCCTATTATCTATATATAAAAGTTAATAGTAGCTAGATATTTAGTATATTTAGTAATACTAAGAGAAATAGAATTTAGTTATAATTTTATTTAGCTATTAAAGTTTACTTAGTGCCTTTACTACTTACCTTCTTTAAGAACCTTAAGTACCTATAGCCTATAATAGTCTATATATAATAACTTATTTACCTAGAGAAGGGAGAATCTATATAATATACCCTAAAGAAGGTATTCTCTCTAGATAAAAGTAATAAGTATATTATATAAACCTCTTTAATATCCTTTATAACTATTCTAATTAGTATTATAGATTACTTTAATATTATATACTAATAGTTATAGCTTTATACCTTATATAAGTAGTAAGATATATTAATTAAAAGTAAAGAAAAACTAGTAATAGTAAAGATATAATAGGCTAATAAGGTTATAGTATCTTAATTTATATATCTAGTATAGAAGCTTAGTTTTAAATTAGATAAGATTAAGGCTTTAGTATAAATAAACCTAGACTAAGAGATTACGTATTAACTACTAATAATAGTGTAACGATGGCTTAATCCTAATCCACAGTTGGTCTGTTTCTTAGGTAGTGAGTTAGGTTTGAATGCTACAGAGTAGCCAATTAAGCAGTATCTTCGTAAGGTCTCGTTAAGAGTAGAACTCTTAATACTAATTACTTAGTATTGCTTAGATTGATTAGTAGAGATCTAGACTACCTAGCTATGGGAATACCTCCTCCTTAAGTACCTGTCTATCTCTCTACTGCAGACCTGGATCGATAGGCTTGACCTTCGATCCCTTTAGATCCTTCTTCCTGGATCGATGGCTCGATGGCTCGAGTCCTCGATCCTGGGGAGGTCACGTGACCTCCTTGTCCTTTCTGGGTGCTGGTGTGTCGGACCCTGGTCCGCCTCACTCAGCCCCGCGTACATGCTATAGCGTTCGTAACAAATAGCTAGAAAACTAGAGGAATTTAAATTTAATAATATTAATATTAATATTAATACTATTATAGATATACTGGCTATAGCATAATTAATATCTATATAGCTATTAATAGAAGATAATAAAATTAATTTTATTAAGAAACTACTAGCCTTATATAGCTAACCCTATATAGTAAACTATACTTAAGATAAAAGGGATATATTCCTAGATAAGCTTTATAGGCTAATACTAAGACCTTATTTATATTTAATATCTATCTTTATTTAGTAATTAGTATACTTTACCCTCTTTAGTTAAGACCTTAGTATTTCTATAGCTAGTCTAGAATTAATAGAAGATATATATATACTTAACTATAATAGTAGCTATAAGTAATATTTACTACTATATGTTATAAAATAATAAATAAGCGCTTATAAAAGTATAGAAGAGTAAAAAATAAGGCTAGTATAGGTAGTAGTAATAGAATAATAGCTTTCTTAACATATTATATAGTTAAGAAATAATATAATACTTTAAGAAATAAGACTTCTTATATTAAGGGGTAAAGAGTAAGAGGCGCTTTAAAGGCTTAATAGACTATAGTAAATAAAAGCTAAGTATATATTTTATATAAAAAGTCTTTAAGTTAATAAGTAAAACTAATAAAATAAAATTATTATATAAAAATAAAGATAAGCTAATCTTAGTAACTAAATCTAGCTTAATCTCTTAGGTCTTAGTAAGAAAGAGTACTTAGCTATTATTAAGAAAGATAGGGAATTCTTTAATTATTATATATTCTTATAATTAGAGTAGGTATTACTAGTAAAAGACTTAATAATAGAAGAAAAAAGTCTATAAGCTATAGTAAAGTATTTAATTATATAGATTACTTAACTTAATAAGGAGAAGGTAAATAAAGAAAGGTCTATAGTAAAAGTAGAGAGCTAATATAAGTTAATAGTTAACTAACTTATAACTAAAGAAGTAGAATTATAATATTAGATTAACTAGCTAAAGAGAGATCTAATATATCTTTAAGCTAGACTTAATATAGGTACTAAATAGCTAATAAAGCTATAATAAGAGTAAGTATTAGAAGAGGGGTTATCTTCTTTATTAATAGTATTAAGTAATAACTTACCTAGGACTATAGCTAATAAGTATTTTAAGGTAATAGAAGTACCTAATAACCTTAATAGGTAAGAAATTTAAGGGATTAGTTTAGAATAGGCTATAAGGGAGGTTTTAGGTTCTTATTATAAGGCTTTAAATATTATAAGTAGTAGCTAAGGATAATCTATATCCTTCTTATTAGTAAGTTAAGATAAGATCTTTATATATAAAGAAGTAATAGAAGCTAAGTTTATTTTATAAGTAAGTCTATATTTACTTTATCTTAGCTAAGCTAAGTTTAAAGTTATAGGTCTTTTCTTTAGGAGTAAAAATAATATATATAGAGTTTAAACTTTTAGTAGATAAGAAGTAAAGGATATAGTAAAGTATTATAGTTAATCTTACTAAGCTATTAGTTATATAATAACTAGTAAGTAAGTATATATAAAATAAGATAAGACTTTTTAATAATAAGAATTAAATACTTTATTTATAGAACTACTTTAGGTAAGTAATAAATAATAAAATATATATTATTTATTTAATATTAAAATAAAATATTATTAAGGAGAGAGAAGTAATATAATAACTATAAAAATATAGTTAAATTTATTAAAAAGCCTAATATAAGTAATATCTATTAGGTAGTAGGAGTTTTAAGTACTAGGTTATTTATATACTAAAAATAAGTAAGGCTAGGATAAATATAGTATTATTTAATTTATATTAAGAGTATATAATATTAGTTAGTATATATTAAGGTATATATATTATTACTAATAATAGATAGGATCTAAGGTAGTCTAATATCTTTAGGCTAGGCTATAGTAGGTACTAGGTCTAGTATACTAGTATATAGAATAGTATAGCCTAAAGCTACTAGCCTATATAGGTGCTAGTATAAAATTTTAGTTAGTATAGCTATAGCTACTAGCTATACTATCCTATTAAGGATAGTGCCTATTATAGATATCTACTTATAGGTAACCTTTACCTTTAATAGTTATAGTAGGATTAACGTCCTCCTCTATAGATAGCTATATATAGCTAGCTATAACTATAGATACCTACTATATACTAGCTATAATAGATAGATAAGGAATAATAGTGCTAGTATAGGGTAGTTACTACTATAACTAAGTAGTAAGTTAGGAATATCTAGGCTTAAAGTAGATAATAAATAACCTTAAATAAATATAGAACTAATAATATATAGTTATAGTTATATTTATAAAACTAAGTAAGTAAATATATAACCTCCTAACTTACTACTATCTAGTAATAGGTATAGGTTTTAAATATAGGCTAAACTAGTAACTTATAAATTAATCTTTAGTATACTTACCTAATAATATAACTAAAATAATATAAAAAGATAGTTAGAGGCTATATTTTTATATATTTAAAGTCTTATAAAGACTAAAATATAAATATATATACTAGAAGGGTAGACTTAGAAACCTTACTTTATATTAAAGTAACTAGCGGCCCTTTAGAAGGTTTATTAAGGCGTCTACTAATATAGTAAATTAGCTATATCTTATAAGACTAATCTTTTTATAGCTAATAAAATAAGAAAATATATTACTTTCCTAGTCTAAAGCTAAGTTTAATATAAGATATATAAAAGAGAAGATAAAACTAGAAATAGTAAAAATTTTATAGATAATTCTATAAAGTAAAATATATATAGTTAATCTAGTTAGGTAAGCTAAGCTAGCTCTAAATATCTTTACTATTATTAATAATATAAAAGCGTTTCTTATATTAATATATACCGGTATACTCGCACCGGTAAAGTGTGCGATACATTAAATCTTTAATAGTATACTATAAGGCTGGTTATAGTGTATTGTGTTCTTAGGTTAAGTATAGAACTATATATATATACCTAATAGCTAGGATATAATAGCTATTAATTAGAAGGTAATATAATTAAGCTATAACTAGCTAGAAACTTCTTAGAGTTATATTAGTAATAAGATATATATTATAGTTTTATATCTAGTCTATTACTATAATAAGTCCCTATTATTATTATTAGCTATTAGGTTATTATTATTATCTTTATTATCATTATTATCGTTAAGTAAGGTTATTAATATAATTTACTAACTAAGCCTAATAAGTGCAAAATTATAATCTAATAGAACTAAATCATTACTTTAAGCTAATATATGTTTTATTTTCTTTTACTTTTATACCTTTAGTATTAATATCCCCTACTCTTCTACTAATTTATTAACTTCTATAAAAGTATAGTTACCTATAGTAGATATAGGCTATATAGTGTTATAGCTAAAGGTGCCTAACTTAATACTATTAAAAATACTAGCTATTATAGGTTATAAGGCTTACTATAGGGCTCTTTTAGGCGTAACTTTATATAGCCTTTATAGCTTTTAGGTAGTAAAGATATAAATAAAAAGGATATTTCTAAGTATTTAATAGTAACTAGCTTTATTATTAGTTTCTCTTTTTATTACCTTTCTAATATAATATACTTAATTTATAAATAGCTTAGCTAAGATAAGACTATCTAAGTCTTAAAAATAGCTAGGTTTATTACCTAAAATAATTAGTTATATAAAAGCTTATAAGTTATTAAGTTATAAAAGTAGCTAAAATACTAAGCTTTATCTTATATTTAAGGGCCTAAAAGGTAATATAATCTAATTATACTAATTAAATATTATTTTTTTTAAATTAATATATCTTTATTTTAAGTATTTTTAAAGTTTATAATTAGTACCTTATTAGTTACTTTATAAGTTAATTAGATTTATATTAACTAATTAGATAATACTAAAAAGTAATAATAAGTTTAACTAATATTTAGAATATATTAGTAAGTTAACTAAGTTATATATTAGTTTAGTATTTAAGAAAATAATAATAATATTACTTTTAAGCTCCTTTATATTCTTAATCTTAGTAATAAGATATATAAAGCCTATAATAACCTAGTAGCTAGAGGGTATATATAAAGCCTTACTAATCTCTTTAGTCTATTAAATATACTTAGTAAAGTAGTAGCTTTACTTTTTTAGAGATCTTAGTTTAAAAGATTATAAATTATATAAGAAGTAGCCTTAGTAAATTATATTTTAGTATATTATAGTATATACTTTATAGAAGGGTAGCTATTTTTTAAAGTAGTTAATAAACTATTTTTACTTATTTTTAATCTACTTAAACTATATCTTTAGGAGCTATTTTACTATACCTATAAACTTAAAGATATATAAGAGTAGGTTATTATTTAAAAATAACTATCTCTACCTTACCTAGTATAAACATTAAGTAGTTAATATTATAAGAATAAGGTTAACTAGTTAAATATATTACTAGGTATTATATTTTATAAGAACCTAATAGATATCTAGTTTATAGCTTAGTACTTTCTTCCTTTTATAAAATTATTTATAAAATTTATTATAGACTATATATATAATATAGGTAGTCTTAAAATCTTATATTTTACTAGCTATAGTAACTATAATACTTATATTTTATTATTAAATAGCTAGAAAGTTTATTTAGATATATATCCTCTAGTAGATAATATTATAACTTAGGTACTAGATTAGAGGATAGAGTTATAACCTCTTTTACTTTTAATAAGCCTTAGAAATAATATAACTACTTAATTCTTAGCTATAATATTAAAACTAAATTATAAGTATAATAAGACTTCTTAAATTCTATATATCTAGGTATTAAAAGTAGATAAAATTATAGTATATAGGTTACCCTACTATCTATCTTTATATAAAAAATTAGGTATAATAGAGTATATTATATTTAACTCTTAGTTTAAAACTACTATTAAAAGTTTAGCTAATAATAATATAAAAGCTATATTTATATCTATATTAGTTATAGATAATAATATTATAAATAAGATTTAGATAGAAAGTAATATTAGCCTAGAAAATTTTAAAATATATTTTAATTACTAGGCTATAAGAAACCTAATTATACTTTAGTAAAGAATATCTAAGAAATATAGACGTAAGGAATTAACTTATTATATATATCTTATAATATAACTTTACTATTATTAAATATTTTTTATTATAGAAACTAGGAAATTAGGACTTAGGTTTATTTATATATCCCCTAGAGATTTAGTATTTTTTATTTATAGCTTAAAAGTGCCTTTTATTATAGTAGATAATATAAGTAGCTTTTATATATTATAAAGGGAATATTTTATAAGTAGCCTAATAGAAGTAAAAGTAGGTTACTTTAATATAGATAAATATCTATTTTTAAGTTAAGTTTTTATAAAATAAATATTATAAGCTAAATAATACTTTTTATTTATAATATCTCTCCTTTCTATTTTTACTATATATACTAAATATATTTACTTTATAACCTAAATACTAGTACCTTAGTTTATCTAGATAGTAATATAAATAGTAGATCTTAGTTTAATATTAAGTATAGTTATATTTTTTATACTATAGAAAATTAATATATTAAAGAAATATTACTTTTATATATAGAGTTATATTTAAGCCTTTATAGAGGTATTAATTAGATAATGTAATTATAAAGTTAAAGGAATTATTATATTTAGGATAGTAGTTTATAGGTCTTAGATTAGTATAGAAAGTAAAAGATATATAATAGGGAGAAAGAGCTAGTATAAGTAGAGAAATTTAAAAGTTTATAGAGAGCTATAAGCTAAGTATCTTCTAATATCTATTTAAAATCTTTTTATTAAATCTATAGTTTTTATAGTAGTAGTATAGCTAAGTTAATAGTAAGTATACTAGCTATATAGCTAAGTATAGGTAGCCTAATTCCTTAGTAATTACTAAAGCTACTTAGTTAATATAGTAACTAGGTATAGAGAGGTATCTTAAATATTCTAGTACTATATTTCTTCTTATTTAACTTACTATCTTAGCTACTTATATAAATTTATTACCTAGTACCTATAAATAGCTTAACCTTTTAAACTATCTAGAAATAACTAAAAAATAATATATTATAATAATAAGTATAAGGCTTTCTTTTAGTAGCTATATAATACTATACTTTAAAAGGTAAAGCCTATTTATAATCTTATCTAAAGATACTAGCTTTTTATTTAGTTATACTTAGATAACTAGTTAGTTACTATTCTTTACTTTCTTCTTAATAATTAGATATTTAAAAGTAATTATATAGCTTAGTATAACTTCCTAGAGCTTTTCTATAGCCTTAAACTATAGGCTACCCTAGCTATAGCTACTAATATAGAGACTTCTATATCTAAGTTTATTATAACTTTACTAAAGTCTATTAAAGCTTTAATATTAGAAAAACACACCTAGTAAGTAAGCCTTATAAATAACCTCCTTCCTATATTTACTTATTAGCTTACTACTACTTATAGTTTATTTAATATTAGTAACTAGTCTAATATTATAATTAGTACTAGAAAAAAATACTATACTTACTAAATTATAATTTATAAGTTCTTTAATATATTAAAATTCTTATATTAATTTAAGTAATAGTAAATAATATTAACTACTAAATACGTAACTAAAAAGGAGGTAAAGTAGCTTTAGAGTAATATATACCCTCTTAAGCTAATACTTAACCTCTTAGTATATAACCTAGTTATAATTAATTATATATTATAATTCTTTTATTACCTAAATTATAACTATTAATCTATTATTATAGAAGGTAATAATATCTTCTTTAAAAAAGCTAAAGGTAAAAGAGTTATTTAGCTTAGCTTATTAACCTATATTCTTATTTATAAGATTATAAATTATTATATAGTTAATAAACTTAAAAAGCTTACCTTATTAAAGTTTATTATAGAGGTAAAATAAGTAGTTTAGCTAAAGGACTTTATTACTACTACTAAAGAAGTATATTATAATATATATAAGTGTTTTAATATATTATATAAAGAGGTTATTTATATAGTCTATTATTACTAAAAATAGCTACTCCTAGACACTAGGGTCTAAGATTTATTATCTTATAATAAGGTTATAGGCTATAATAGCCTTTATTATTTTATAAAGAGATTCTAAGTTAAAGTTAGTATTAATACTAGATATATATTTATTTATTATTTTATTATACCTAGTAGCTTCTAGCTAATAAGGCTTACTAGCTATTTATAGGTATATTTTTAGCTACTTACCTTATCTCTTCTACTTTATCCTTATTATTCTCTATTCTCTTTACTTTATCTTTTTATCCCTAGTATCTAATATTCTATATAATTTATTATTAATAACTAACTAGCTTAAGGGCTATTTCCTAAGTATTTAGTATCTTATCTATAGTAGCTAAAGTATTACTAGTTATATTTACTATAGATATAGTTTTATAGTCTAATAAAAAGCCCTTTTATACTAATTCGCCTATTATTATTAAAATATCCTATAGCTAGTATAAACTATATTATTACTTAGATTACTTTTATATTTAGTTTCTATTTTAGTCTATCTAATACTAATTTTCCCCCTAATTAGTATAATAAATCATTCTATCTTATACTTATATATACTTATAGCTCTTTTTACTATTACTAGATATATACTTATAGGCAAAATAGGCTTCTAGTTTTAGTAATATATTTAAAAAGAGTAATAAAGAAGGAGGAAAGGAGGACTAGGAAAGGTCTAATAAGTTAGAGATAGAGAACTACTATATATAGCCGCCTATATAATAGAGTTATCTAATCTAGAAGTAAAGCTAATATCTATCTAAGATAAAGCTTTACTTTTAGGACTAATAATAATAACATCTATAGGTAGATAAAACGCTATATAGCTACTTTAATAGCGGCTAGGATAGTCTATAAATAAAAAAGAAGAAGAAGAAGAAGGAGGAGGAACACCCTTACTTATTTAGTAATAATATAAAGTACTATATATAAAAAATCTTACCTATAAATATATTTACTATCTAGAAGTAGTATATCCTAGTAGTTTCTTATATATAGTTTTTTATATAGTAGTCTTAGATATATACCTACCCTAAAGGTGTCTTATCTATAGAGTATTATATATAAAAAGTCTTATATAAAATACACCTATCTAAAAGTAAATATATCTAGTAATTTCTTATATATATTTTTTTATATATAGTTTATAGTAATTATATACCTATATTAGATTTATATTACTTAGCTAAAGTCTTATATATAGTTTCTTATATAACTAATTTTTTTAAAATAAACCTTAGAATTAAGATAAACCTAATTTTAGCCCTTTTAAATATTATTAAGCTTTTTTCTTATAGTTATAGTACTAGTTTAGACCTACTAGTTAGTAGGTAGGGGCTTAAATTATAAGAAGTAGGTAAAGTATTTAGGGAAGGCTATTTTACTATATTAATTACCTTAGAGGATTATTTTACTCCTTTAGGTATACTTTATTTACCTTAAAGCTTTCTCTACTTATTATCTAGTAATATGGATTTTATAAGTAAGAATAAAGCCTATAGTAATGTCTCTTACTCTATTACTACCTTTACCTACCTTTTAGCTATTTATAATAACTTATTCTTATCTAGTAACTCCTACACTACTATAATAATATTTCCTTTATTAATTAATTCCTCTATTAAGTTATAAATATATTTAATAAATACCTATTATAACTACTAATATAGTTAGTTTAGTGCTTTTACTACTATTTATTATACTTATAGTATTTAAATACTATACTTTAACTAGCTAAGGAAAAGAGCTTTTTAGTGGTTTAGTTACTTATCTTTTAGTATAATATAAGTTAGGTATTAATAATAGGTAACTAGGCCTTATATTTATAGGGTAGTAGGTAGGTAACTAGGGTATTTAAGGCTATATAGAGAGTTTCCCTATATTATTTTCTATATAAGAGCTTATATAAGAGTTAGTATAAGGAGTATATTCTTTTATAAAATTAGCTAATTAGATAGGTTTATAGAGTATTATTATATATACTATAATATAGTTATATAGATAAGACCTATTAAACTAGTATATATCTTTAGCTAGTATAAATACTAAATGTCCTTATAGAATCTACCTAGATACCTTCTACCTAGGAATGCCACATTTTACTACTATAGTTAGTAAAATCTATCTAGCTCTTTCTTTTCTAATTTAATAAACTATATAACCTAACTATAGAATTTTTATTAGTTAGTAAACACTAAACTATAATAGAAGGCTATATAGTATAACTAGACTATATATCTAAAAAAGCTAGGCTTAGTATAGTTATATAAATAAGACTAACTAATAAAGATTTTAGATAATACTTAAGTAATTACTAAGCTAATAATAGTTAATATAGTTATATTAGTAAAACTATATAAGCTAAATATATAAACTTCTTTCTTATTATTATCTAGTAATAGGTTTAGGAGGTATAAAGTTAGGCTAAACTAATAAATTAATCTTTAGTGTCCTTACCTTATAATATAATAAGAATAACTTAAAAAAATTTAGAGGATATACTTTTATATATATAAATCCTAATAAAAACTAAGATAGATAGTATTTAGAGTTTAGTAGATTAATATATAATACTATAATTTATAATTTATATACCTAATAATATAGTAAAGATTATACTAGATAATAGCTATAAGGTATGTTTTACTAGCCTTATAATATAATAAAGGCTTAAGATAAAATATATAAACTATAAGGAGAGGTTTAATATCTTATTTATATATTAATATAATTATTAATATATAAAAGATTTTAATAAAGTAGCCTATAAGGTAGAGAATTAGCTTTAACTTTTTAGGTTAATCTTTATATAGCTTACCTAGTAAGATAATAAATTATAGACCTAATAAGTAGTTAGAAATAATATAATAAGTAAAGAATAGGAAAGAGTAAGAGTAGAAGTAGAAGAGGTTCTATAGACTATCTTATAACCTACTTTACTTATAGCCTAGTATACCTTAACTCTTTATTTCTAATTTAACTAGATCTCCGCTAGTAGAGATATATAGACTTCTAAATTTAAAACTAGGATAATTACTTTATTATCTAAAGATTTTATATTTATAATATATATATTTTTATTATACTTTACTATATCTATATCTTCTTATATAAGCTATTTTAAATTATATCTTAGTTTTAACCTTATACCTTTATTCTTACCTACTATATATTTAAGCTAAATAATAACTAGTCTTACCTAAATAGGTATAATAGTAAAGGTATTAAGAGTAAGTATAGTTAAGCTTTCTTAATATATTATAAGTAAATCTAACTTATCTAAAAACATAATATCTATACTTAATTTAGTTTATTTAACTAATAGGTACTTAAGCTCTAAACTAATCTTTACTTATATAATTAGCTATTCTTAGTTAATATTAATACTAGACTTTAGCCTTAGTAATTTTTCTTTTATAATTCCCCCTAGTTTAAGTAGTACGCTTAATATAGTTATAAAAATATCTATTATTTATAATATACTTTTATTAGGCTATAAAAAGAGAGTTCTTTAGTACTTTAATAATAGTATAACTATATTATTATAAATATAAGCCTCTAGACTTTATATAAAGAAGTACTTTAATCTATACTATAAAGGGAATATAAGTAACTTCTAGGTAAGGTATAGTCTTTTATAGTAGTATTTTATATATACCTTTATAGCTTAATATAAGAATATATTATAGAGGAAGTATATTATCTTACTTAAAGTAATAACTCTTAGGGCTAGCTTAGGCTAATATGTTTTAAGGTAATATATAAGCTATATCTTTATATATATTTTCCCCTCTTATATAGTCTTAAAACACTAGTAGGAGAATAACTCCTCTACTATTTATCTATCTTAATTAAGTAAATATACTACTTAGGTAATACTAGTCTAATACTTATATATAATTTATAATTTTATATAGGTAATAAAAAAATCTAGCTAATAGTTAATAAATAGTAGGTAAAATATATTCTAAGGTAAGTTAATTATAATAACCTTTATATTATAAATAAAGGGATATTTCTTAGTAGTATAATATAGAAATTATATAGCGTTATAGTATTAAGCTACTCTGTAGATTATCTTAAGTAGATTTTTTTTTACTTGTTTAGGCCTATTATAGTATTTAGGCTTAAAGAAAGCATTTATGGTAAGCTACTATGTTTAGTACTTAAGCTATATGTCGATACTCTTAATTACTACTTTAGCTTACTAATAAAACTTAGGATATTTACTAGTTAGTTATACTAAGGTCTCTTTTAGTAATTACCTAAGTGTCTATTTAGATTTCTTTTACTTATATAGTATATAGTATATCCTTTTATAGATATAAAGTAAGTATATTATTATAATATTCTTAAAGACTATATCCTCTATATTAAGATCTATCTTAAAGTTAGATAGTAATAACTAATAGCTTATAAATAATGCCTACTTACTTTATAAAACTCTAGATAGTAATTAAAAGATATTTTTAAAGCTATCCTTAATATCTTTTAGGATAAGGAGTCTATTACTATAGTAGGCTTAATTAACTATAATAAACACCTCTAATCTATCTATCCCTAGCTTCTTATATATATATAGTGTTAGTATATAATTTAGATCTTTATTAATATTTAAGAGAGATATAAGAGTATTTACTAAATTATATTCTCTATTAAAAGGTAAAGAGTATACTAAAGGGTTAATATATACTTACTATTAGTAAGGGTTAATTAATAGCTTAGTTAGAATAGTATATAAAAGGTATATAAAAGTAATTACTTTAGTATAAGTAATATCTAGAGTATATAGATTAGTTTATTTTATTATATTTTTTAGATTTAGAGAGTTTACTAAGGCTAGGTATAAAAGATAGGCCTAAAGATAGCCCTATAAATAGATTACTAAAGTTATTTTTATAAGATATATTATACTATATTAAGTACTTATTATTACGCTATAATATACTATAGTAACTATAAGTAAAAAGCGTATACTATTATACTATAAGCCGTCTAATACTTTATATCTTACTAAAGAAGAGCCTATAAGTATAATATAAGAAGCTATATAAAATATAAGGTATATTTATCTTATATATATAATACCTTATCTTATTTACTATTATACTTTAGTAGTCTACTATATATTTAGTATTTAACTAATCTAAAGTCTAAATAGATAAATAGACTAGTAAGTATATATATAGTAAAACTAATAGTTATAATATATTAGGGTAAAGATAGTCTATTAGTGTCTATAATACTATTTTTTATATATTAATATAGTAAATTAGACTTTTTATAAAGACTATTTATATAAAATTTATATCTTTCTTATATATATATATATTCTTTATACTTATAACTAGAGTATTATAAGTAATATAGTAAGTTATTTAACTTATATAATTAGGGGTTAATAGTTATATTAATACTAAAGCGTATAGTACCTTAACCTTATATATATTTTTAATATAATTATTAGTATATAATATAAAATTAGGATATTAAAAGCTAAAATAATAGAGCGCTTTAATTAAAATGTAGTCACCGTGGCTGCGTTACACGACCGCATTGAGCAGGCAGAGAAATTACGCACTATAATATTAATGCACTAAATGATGGCATAGCTTAGTCGCGAAACGTCCTTAATGCCGTCGCCACTGATGTTGGCGTATGCCGTTAAGGCGTATAAACGATCAAAGACGTCGTCGCAGCGTGTAAACAGGCTGTAGAGGAATTGCAGCTGCATTTACGGGACAGAATCAGCGACGCGCAAACCGGCATAAAGCAGGCTGACTAACCGCCGCCCAACTGCTGGGAGCTAATAGTATTCGTGGCCCTATTAGCTCCCCCAACTGCTGTATCCTCACAGCCTTCTTCAACGTCCTGCAGAAGAGGGGGGGGGGGGGGTTTCGTGGGTATAGTTGCTGTAGCTTGGAACTACGTATTCCTGAGGTCAGGCTAGCCACCACCCTGGCTCCCAGCGCAAGCCCTTGTAGGTAGTGCCCGTAGGGAGTGAAGCGCTGTGGCTTTCTCCCAGATGGACCAGCGGCAGGCTTGCATTCAATCACCCCGCCATTCAAATAGGCCGAGAGGATGAGGATATTCGACTGGCCTGCTTTGCTTTTCCCCTCTCGCCATACGGAAAAGGCCGGCACACTGACGCATTCGTACTCTATTGCTCCAGCATTGGCCAAGATCCAGCTTTTGGTCGAGCCTTAAACGATCCTCTTCTTTCTCAACCTGCCTACCCCCTTCTGAGAGGTCCTCGCACACCAAAGTGCTTAAACGAGCTCAGTTTGTCTCAATTTCCAGTTACCCGACCACACATTCTCCCACTCGACTTCTTAATCAGACAACGGGACTACCCCGCAGGCGAGAAACCATTACCGTATGGCGACAACTCAGCTGGTGCAAGCCCACGACAACAAAGCGCTCGCCATGCTAGACTTTACGCTTTCCATTGTTGACGGACGCTCTACATGGTCATACGCTGCGGCGTATAGCATGTTCTCCATCTGTTTTATGCTAATAGTTGTATATATAATTATAAGGACCAGAGCCGGGGAATTCGGCGATGGAATTGATGGCGCCGAGGATATAGGCACCATAGCGAGGAGGACAAGCAGCGATGCGGCAGGCGACACCTCAAGCAGAAACCGCCCAACAAAAGCCGAGCCGGGGCTGCATATACTGCATAACTATAATCAGCTAAGCATTAAGTAAGTCATAAACAAACGTCCTTAAATAGGACACTTACTATTCACATTTTAATATCATCACTATCTATAGGCTAGGTGTAAATCTAGATTATATATAGGTCTAGCTACCTAAAAATAACCCTAGTAATTACCTAAGATATCCTAATATACTATTTAATTAGTTATAGTAACTTCTTCTAGCTAAATTAACTTACTAAGTTTTAGCTTTTAATTATAACTTAGCTTAGCTCTCTAATACGCCTTAATAGTGGCTCTTAAATATATCTAATATTCTTCTAGATAGCCTTTAAAATAGCTATAATTAGGTAAGTCTATAGTAATCTAAGAAAGGTTTAACCCTATTAAGTATTATTAGGAACTAGTTAGTAGTAAGCTAATAATCTTTATTAGTTATAGCTTTAGGGGTAACCTTATTAAGTAGGTATATAGATATAAGCTAAAATTAGCCTTTCTTTAGCTTATTAACTTCTAAAAAAGGCTATTATTACTACCTCTAGGCATAACTTAGAATATCTACCTATTACTAAGTATACTATTAGTGTAGTTTTCTTAGGTACGCCTTATTAAGGAAGTTAGGCTATAGGATAGGGTAAATAAGTTATATAGCTAATATTAAGTATTAGTAATATAGAAGATAGATTATTAAAAGCCCTAGAGGAGAATTATAATACTTTAGTAGATTAGCTAGATAATTTTTCCTAGTAGTTATTTACCTACTTAGTACTAGTTATCTACACTTTTAAGTAGCTTAAGTTAGAGTATATACCTTATAGAGGATTCTTTAGAAGAAGAATTAGAGTTAAGGAGTTAGTTTATATCTTAATTATCTATATTATCTCCCTAACTAACGTCTTTTTAGGTTATACTAGAAGTAAGTGCTTATATTAATAGCTACTATAAGATATCTCTTTATATAGACTATTTTAAAATAAATAAGTTCTATAGTTCTAAGGACCTATTATTTAAGCTTCTCTATCTTATAATACTTTAGATAGCTTAAGGTACTAATAAGATACTTTATTATTATTAAAACCTAAAAGCTATTCTAATAAATAAAAGTTCTACCTCTAGTGATCTTAAGAAATACCTTTAGGAGATAATAGTTAGAAACCTAGAGGATATTTTATCTAATATTAAGAGGTAAAAGGGTAAAAGGGTAGGCTATACTTATAAGTAGATTCTTAAATAAAAGGAATTCTATATCTAGGCCTTATAAGAGGAATTATAGTTTTTTTACCTTATTAAGTCTCCTAGTATAAAGAAGATAATAATAATAACTTTTCTTATAGAGTAGCTTAAACTAAAGATTAAAAAGTCTTTAACTAAGAGGTTTACCTACTTTTTCTATAATAATAAAGACTATAATTAGAGGAAGCTAACTACTATACTTTAAAGCCTTATCTAGTAGCTATTACTCTAGAGAAATAAGCTCTACTAGTATATATAGTTAGATTTTAAGAAATAAGCGTAAGGTAGTACTTCTTAAACACTTTTTAATAATTTCTTAGCTTTATAATAGATATTTAAGCTTATACTTTAAGATATAAGCGTAGAGGAGACCTTTATCCTTATAAATACCCTAAATAAGTATAAGACTTTAACTTACTAAGATTTACTTTCCTTACTAGTAGTATTATTTAAGTTAATCTTAGATAAATTATTAAGAAAAGGAAAAGTTAAGCTTCTTATTATATATAGACCTAATATAGATAATATTAAAAATAAGTTAAGAAGTATTAGTATATCTCTATAAGTTAACTTTATAGATATAAATAATAACCTATCTAAATATATTAGTATAAAGGTTAAGGAGCTTTTAATAAAAAAAGGATACCTATTAAAACTTAAAGAAAAAGTAAGGGATATATTAATATAGTAAGTTAGTAGTACTTTCCTTTAGGTATCTCTTATAATTACTAAGTTAGGATAGCTAGAAGTATAAATACTAGATATAGATATTATACTTAAGCGCTTACCTTAAGGACTTTATAATATATATATAGCTATATTAGACTATATGGAACTTTATAATTAAAGTTATGCCTAATTTATCTTATATTATATAATTATAAGCTAGTGTCTATTAAAGAAAGATAAGATTAAAATAGCCTTTATAACCTAGAAAACCGGCTTAATATAGAGCAGTAAAAACTTATTAGTCTATAATAATATTATAATAGTCTATAGCTTAATTCTCTATATAGGTTCTAGGACGATCTAACCTTTAACTTCTATTATTAATCTATAAAAGATTTCTTATTTAATAAGTATATATTCTATATATAGTATTATATAATAGAAGAGGAAGTAAATAATAATCTTTTTAGAGTATACTATAAATATTTAACTACTAAGAAGTTTAACTAAGGTAGCTTACTTATTTATTATAAGAGGGGAAGTATAAGGCGCTTATATAACGTAAGCGCTTAGGAGCTATATAATCACTTTCTATAGCACTTATTTCTAGAGTATTCCTTAGGGGAGTAGGAGAACTATATAATTACTAATTCTATAAACCTTCTACGTTAGCTAGCTACTAATCTATAAAAGCGCTAACATTACGAGATATATAACTACTATAAATAGCTAAAAAAGGAAATAAGACTATTATATAGCTATTACTTTAATATAGGATATTAATAGCTATAGATATAGATAATATAACCCCTATATACTATACTATATTAAAAAGTAGTAAAAAACTAGCTTAATGTCTTCTTAATATAAGAGTATATATTAATGTTTTAGTAATAAGATAGGCTTAGTAGTGACTAGACTAAGTGACTAATAGATTATAAGACGTGTTAGTTTAAGAGGAGAGTTAAAGAGGACTTACTACTTTATATTATTCCGCTTTAATAGGATATCCTTAGATAACTAAGTTTCTTCTCTAGTAAGAGGCTAATCCTAACACTATATTAGAGTTTAGGGAGACACCTCTTTATCTAGCTATAAAACGAGACCTAGCTAGTACTAGGTAGCCGGCGTCTTTAGATTAGTAGAATAATTCTACGTATAGAGTGGAATATATCCTTAAGCTTATTAAGGATGATAGAGAATATTATAGAACGCGAAATATTATTAAGGAGTATAAGGCGGACGTTCTTACGTTACTTTTAGGCGACACCTAAATAGACGTTAACGCTTAAGATAATGATAGTGTGGCCGCCTTATATAATATAAGGTATAGCTATAGTATATCTTCTAATATTATTAAAAAGCTTATTTAAAGGGGAGTAGAAACCTTTACTTATAATAACCGTAGCTAGACACCTCTTTACTTAGCTTACTTAAAAGGAGATATATCCTCTATTATTACCTTCTTAGTTTATAGCTTAGATATTAGTATAACTAACTATAATAGTATTAACTATCTATATTATACTATAAAGAGTTAAAATACTAGTTTTATCTTATAGCTACTTACTAATAATTTAGCTAGTTATATAGGTACTCTCTTACTAGTAGTATTATAAGATCTTAATAGGTATAATACCTTATATTATCTTTTTATTAGGGGAAAACCTATAGATAAGGTAGCTATATAATATCTCCTTAAGTTAGGAGTTAAGTATAATAAATTAGATAATAATAAAATGTTACTACTAGCTTACTATCTTAGCGCTTTCTTATAGGGTACTAATAACACTACTAAAGTAGTATAACTACTTCTTTATAGTAGTTCTAATACTAAGTTTAAGACTTATACTAGTAGACTAAATTTAGCTTACTTATATACTAAGTTAGTTATTTAGGTATAGGTAAAGATTCTTTAAATATTAGCTAGATTTAAGGTAGATCTTTAAGCTATAGATAATAATACCTAATTAATATTATATTATTATATTATCTATGGTTTACTTATAAAAGAGGCTTTTAAGTTTCTTTATAGTAAGAAAGGTCTAATAATAATAATAAAGGATATATATAATAGAAATACACTAGATTATATAATAGTAATAAAATAGGAGCCGTAGTATCCTAATACCTTTCTTAGAGGCTGTTAGTTATAGACTAAAGACATATTACTTAGTATTATATAAATAAGCTTTACTTTAATAGCCTAATACTTAGCTAAAGTACTCTATAAATAGCTCTAATTATAATTTTATATACTAGTTCTATCTAGCTATATTTTATAAAATTTTTATATGTGGAAAGACTAAATAAATATATATAACTATTATTATATATATTTAAGAGGCTTTATAGCTTTTATGCGCGAAGTTTCCACCCTATATACTGTCTGGACATGGCTTTTATAAGGTCAGTATACTACTAAGGACTTGTCCATGGGCCATCTACTCGAGGTGTATCAGCTTGCTGACACATGCCAAAGCTCGCAAGTAAGAAGTTCATCGACGATATTAGTCTGCTGGCCGTGGAGCAATGTCTGATCAGCAGACTGCCGGCCTTATTTCCATCAGAGACCATATTGGACCTGCGAGATGACGAAATAGCTCATATTGCAACAGAGAGTCACGCAATGATGCTACAAAGGATTCGGTATAACGAGAAGCTCGCTGCTCTAGAGGGCGCAAAAGACGACCTCAAGCAACTAGATATCCACCGCACGTTAGATCTCGGTAAGACACCGATCCTTAGCTTCGCTGCCCTGAAAACGCTGACAATATCTAGTTTCCCCCCCACCTGGGACAATCGAGCAAGTGCATACTGATGGGGAGTCGGAGGCTAGCCTACCCGGTGAAACAGAGTTCGCACCGGAATCAAGTACCAAAAAAAAAGAAAAGATGATACTGAGGATGTGTGCCTCTAGCATGTGGTTCAATCCCACAAGTTCTACATCTCGTCGAACGCGCGCCGTGTATCTCGGCGTCGAACACTTCTCGCCGTCCCAGCTGTCCGGAGCCCCAATCCAGAAGTTGTCCATGGTGAAATACGGTGAAGCCGTATCCCGCCGTGTCCGTGTCTGTTTTGGAGCCGTCGCTGAAGACTACGTAGCCCGCGGGTCGACCGGCGAGCCACTGGTGTAATTTTATGTTTCTATCAACCAAGCTGATGTCCAGGGTAGGGTTGCTTTCTACGGCCTCCCATGCGGGCAGAGGCCGAATAAAAACAAGGTTAAATCAAATGTATCAAACGCAAATCAAATCGGAAACTATGTATTTGTTTGTTTGATAAGATTTTGGCATTGATTTGTTTGATTTGTTTGGCAGTTTGTTTCATGTGATTTGATTTGAGGGCAGCGCTGTTCTGCTTAATGACAAAGTTCTGCGAAGGGTGCAATGAGAGATGCGTTGAACGATCTGTTGTGGCAGAATCGGCACGGTAATATAGACATCATGTCCATACGTATGGAAATACAAAGCAATGCGGCCTATTAGTTGTGGGCCGGCTGTGATTGGGCCTTGAGGTACTCGGGGAGATTCTTCCGTATTCATCTGAACCCATAAATTAATTCTTCTTAAACAAGTCTCCCAACTCATTGAACTACATACAAAGCATTAACACGAGAGAATTTCTAGCTAGGAATCTACTTCGCATTCGTCTCTATCCCATCATACCCCTTCGACCCCTCCTTCTTCACCCATGGCGCAAACGCATTCTTACTATGTTTTAGTGTCTCTCCCAGCCCCGGGAAGTGTCTAATCAGGACGTCCTTCATTGTCGAGCACTGCACCCAATGCAGACCTTGCTTGGTGTATGTCGCCTTGTTCCACTGTCCGGCGATGAATCGGTCACTCGTAAGACGACGCGATGCCATGACGATGAAGATGCGGAAAGCTGTTTCGCTGAAGCCAAAGCCGGGGATCAATGGCTCGCTGTGGGAACCGACCAGGACATCCACGGCCTTAAGCTTCCCATTGTACGCCTCCGAGAGCCTCGCAGCAAGCTCTTTATTACCGCCTGTGAGTTCCTCAAACGTTGCCGGTACCTTCATGCGAAGCATGCGGCGGAAGGCACAATACCGAGGGACGCCTCGCTCGCGATCTCGCAGGATGTCTACGGTTCCCATATCCCGGTGGAGACCCTCGGGGGTGTGCAGGTCTCGCAGGAAGTTGGGGTAGTTATTGTTGGTGATGGCTCCGGGATAGTTTATACCAAAGGAGTAAAACAGGTCACCAAACGAGAGTCCTTGGTCCAGCGGCTTCTGTGCATCCTTGAAGGTCAGATTCACAATAGGTATCGTTGCTTGGTGCTTGCCCTCCTTGGCCTCGAAGAAAGCGATCTTGTCTACGTGATTGTCAGCACCACAGTTCCAACGAACACGCATTAAGAGATGACCGCGGAACACAACTTACCAGGCACCAGAGAGTGCATTCGGTACACCGACACGAACTCCTCGGTCAGACTGTAGGGGATCCTGTCATGATCAACCCCTGAGCCTGGGATGCCCGAGATGATCTCGCTGTCCTTGGAGACTCTGCCGAGGAGCCTAGTGAGTTTCTCTCCCACGACCCCCCACCAGTTGGTATTCATTCCAAACTCCAAGATGGGGTGGGCGAGGATGGCCGGCGTCCACTCGACCGTGTGAATCTTGGCCATTAAGGCGCTGTTTACCAGCCGGGCCTTGTCAAAAATTTGGTCACTACAATCAGAAGTTAGCGCTCTTCTATTCAGGAGGGAGATACTGAACTTACCCAGTCCAATCTGGATACTCCTTCTTGAACATATCGCAAAGAGAATTGTGTTCCAGGGCAAACAACGTGTGCAACATCTCCATACCGACCCACCAGTTGTCGTTGAAGCCTGTGAGAGGGTTTCCGTCTTCACCACGAGGGATGAAGGCACCAGTGCTGTTCGCATTCAGACGCAGCTTTCCATCGGGAAGATCATTTCGCAACATGTTTGTCAGCTCCTCGTTGGACCCGTATATCTGTGATCCGTCCCACCATGCTGTGTTGATGTTCTTGTAACCAGGGCATTTCAAGTCGGACGGATGCAGCGTGGCATCTGGCTTGGTCTTGGGAAGCATCATGTGACCCTCCCATTCATCTCCATTACGCAAAGGTACGTCAAACGATTCACCACCCTTTGAATGTTAGCAATCTGCCTAACAAGGGATTTTTCATCCTTACACTTACATGATCAATCTCGTGGTTAAACCAATCATGAGTCTGAAATTGGATCCAAGCAGCAGCAAGAAGGTTGAGCGTGGTTGCGGGCTTGAAATCGCCCTCCTTGCGAGCCATGAACTGCTCACTAATGTATCGCGGGTTAGGCGTCCACAATTCCTCTTCAGTTGGTTTTTGTGTGTGCTCTCGGGGAAAGTTTCGACCAAAACGCATTCCCGTGCAGCCCATGCGCGGCATCTTGAGCTCATTGAACTTTCCATCAGAGTGGCGAGCGGTCAAGTAACGGTCGTCCTTCAACGGCTCACTGTCCTCGTTGCCCTGGTAAGATGCATCTGCATAGCCGTCGTGAAGGTTATAGCCTCGAAGCTCAATACGTAGGAAGGCGAGGTTGAAGGCTCCAATGATAGTGGGAAGCTTGAACCAAGGAACGTACTTGTTGATGAAGTGGAATATCGAGATGCCCGCCCTCTCCACGACGGAGGGTTGGAAAGTCATGTACTTTTTGTCCATCTCGCAACTGTCAAGACTGAGCAAAAATGATGAAAAGTAACCTAAGATAGGGACAGAAAGTGTGGCAGATGAGTTATGTTATATTATGTTATGTAATTATTTAACGTCTATATGGTAGCTCAATGTGGCAGATAAGACGAGCCATATGTAGGGATACCAGGTAAACATGCGGACGCGCTCGTCATTCAAAGGTCATCCCGTCTAGTCACTGCACCAGCCTAGATCATGACACTGCGCGTAGTGGTGTGTTGCAGTCATATCCTGTAATGGAGGGTATCATCAGTAGAGGAGCCTCTGGTGAACAGCACATGCTCGATCTCGTACTGCGCCGCTCCAGACCAGCCCAAGTTGTCGGCCAGTGTTCACCGGCCGAGCAAAAGGCGAGTCTTGTACGAGTCAATGAGCTTAGTGGCTGAGGCCAGAGACATCGAGCTGAACCTCATGGCTGGGATCTGGTTGGTTGGAGCGGCACGGCTTAGGGAGTCGGGGTCCTAGGGCGGCGGGATGGTAGTCAGCTGATTGTATCAGAAGACATTGCCTAAAATGATCGATACCGGTGAGTGGGTGTACTACATATCAGGCAATTACGAAGTGGATGTAGTACATCTTGTACCTAAGTGTAGTGGATGCAGGTTTTCTCCTTCACCCTGGGAGCGCGAACAGAACAGAACCCATTCTCAGGCGAATTGGCGGCCATGGCGTATGCGTTGCGTAATCTGCCGCACAGCGAGCATCAAAATATCGCCCTCTTCACGCGCAACAAGGGAGCGGTGGCTGCCCTGAGTCGGCCGTATCAGCAATCAGGGCAAGAGTTCATCAAACGCATCTACGACTCAGTAGATCAGCTGATTGGCAAGGCAAGCACCATTGCTATAGGCTGGGATTCATCGGATAAGAACAAACTGTGGCAAGCGGCCAAGATACAAGCAAAGACTGCAACACAGCAAGGCACGGCACCCGAGGCTCAGTTTCCGCTGATGAAGTCCACGACTTTGAACATTGAACGAAGAAAACTTGAAGGTGAACGGTGTTTGCCTGCAGACGTAGGAAAGTTCTCCAAGATGCCGCTCTTCCTGGGAGCCACACACGTGATATTTACGAGGAATGGTCATGGAGGGAGCGCTCAGCGCTTGCCCAATTGAGAACAGGCATGGCAAAACTGAATAGCTATCTCCACCGCATCAAGGCAGTGACTACTGAACAATGCGCATGCGGGCACGCGAGGGAAACGGTGGAGCATTTCCTCTTCCAATGCCCGCAATGGGACGAACAGCGAAAAGAGTTGCGAGCAAGCACGAGCACGAGATGGAATGATTTGTTCCTCCGATTGGGAGGGAAGTCGGGATCGGACGGAGCGAAATGGAAACCGCACGTGGGTGCAGTTCGAGCGACGATACGGTTTACACTTGCGACAGGATGCTTTGACAACTGAAAGGAAATCAGCCTGGCTCAACATTTTTGCTACATGTAAGGCAGATCAACTTCCCGCTGCACAGCGGTCAGCATCAA
>NW_007930862.1:389278-394139 GCF_000280675.1 Beauveria bassiana ARSEF 2860
TCGCTGAGAATAGGACTCCGAACACTTGGGGAATAGCCCTCAAGCTAGCCAGTCATCTAACATAAACAAAACTAGATGCGGACAGTTGGTGGGGAAAGACAGCTGCAAGACGATCAGCAAGAACACGAACAAGGATGAGGAAATGAGGGGAGAGAGCCAGAAGTGTATTGAATAATAGCTAGTGAGACCTATCGGCTGGAAGCCACCGGGCGTAATAAACAATGAATGAATGAATGTAACAATCGACAGATATCTAAGTATACATACTATGTAGTGGCGTACTTAAAACCACAGTTTTTTTTATGATATGTAGAATCCCTCGTTTCTCCTGATTCCCATATTTGATGGTAGCCGGAGCAAGTACCGCGCTGATAGAGGGACGAGTAGCAGGAGTTTTGCACGCCTGATAGGACACAGGTGTCAGGCGGTCTTCCTTTGAGCCAAGGTCTGGCTCGGATGCCATCGAATAACTGAATGGTGAGCACGAAGCTCCAAATCAAAGCAAACAACGTATCCAGCTGGAGCGAGCTTCAATGCTGTGCACTCTTTATGCTGGGCTAGAAACTGGCCACCGAAGGAATTTGGTCTTCAAACTTACTTCTGAACCCACAGTGCATCTTTATTAATACCTGAGCCCCCGATGTATCAATATCTGACCCCAATAGTTCGTCCAATTACCCTGCCAGACACTGTAGAATGCCCTATTCGGTAGATGGCTCACGCTGCCAGCTTTGCCGATGTACTCCTCGAGGAGACTCATGCTCGCTTTGCAATCATCAGTGGAGCGAAGTGGTTATCCCGTTTAGGAAGTTGTAAAACATAATTATCTCAAGCACTACTTAGCGCAGGCTGCGCTTCGCCTTTCTACAGGCTATATGTAGTATAACTTAGGGCTAGCTAGGCTTCCAGCGATACGAGCTGACCAAAACAGTTAGGCCACAGGAATAGTATGTCTATGCGCGATCAGTTAGCGGTAACTAATACCGTAGGCGCGTAGCGGAGCTCGAGCGCTCGTCGAGGATTCAGGTATGAGTCATACATCACATTTTCCTTCACCTTATTTAAATGTACAGATACAATACAAGCAGCTGGATCACATCTGAGCAGCGACCCTCCTTGCGATTTTCTTCTGCTGCCGTCCTATGCGTGCCTTTTCACGGCGCGCCGCCTGCCTTTGTCTCCTATTTGAAGCTTGGTCAGAGGACTTGAGCTTAACTCCATGAACCAGCTCAACATGACCTCGGAAATAGTCTACATGATCCAAATTCTCCTGCCTGCATTTCGAATAGCCGCACCAGATCGCTTCATCACGTCGCTCGGCTGTCTCTCGGTCAGCCAAGTGCTCATCGTCAAAGTGGTCGTTGAGTACGGGCGGACCATCGACGGTGGCTCCCTGCCGCTGCGTAGCGGGTATAGTTACTGCCTGCAGTGTAGAATCGCCAGATGTCAATCTCTAGTCTGTTCGGACGTTCTGAGAGACTCCATGGACTTCGGGTGAGGATGGTAGAGTGTCTAACCAGTTAGCTACCCATCACGTTAGTCCAGGACTAAAACGGTAAGCAGAACAAGTACAGTCCGTCCCTACGCAAGGCTATTCAGAAGCTACAAATCAAGGCACAGGAGAATTGACATTGGCTATATTGCAATTTAACTCGAAAATTCTAATACAGGTACAGTACAAGCAGCTAGATCACATCTTCGCGGAGGCCTCCTTTACGATTTTCTTCTGCTGCCGTCCGTGGCATTTCTTTTCACGGCGCTCCGCCTGCCTTTATCTCCTCTTTATAACTTAGTCTAATATCCTAAGACTTACCCCGTAGACTTACTTAATATAACTTTAGAAATAATCTACATAGTTAAATTTCTCCTGCCTATATTTTAGATAGCTATACTAAATAGCCTTATAATATCACGTAGTAGTCTCTTAGTAGGCTAGGTATATATTATTAAAATAGTTATTAAGTATAGGCATATAGTAATACTTAAACCTTTACGCCTTATCTAGTAACTACTTATTACTAATATAGTCTAGGCACTATATTACCTTTATTAGGAATAGGAACTAATCTAGCTTAAGATCTAGCTTAAATAGTATATTATTATTAGGTGACTCTTACTTTATAGAAGCCTTAACTATAGCTAGGTATAGTATATAGCTTATTCTACCTAATTTCTTCTTATTATATAGAGCCACTAGTAAATTAATAGCCTTAACCCTATATTAAAATAGCTCTTCTTTTATTTAGTTATTAGGCTATAAATAAAAAATATTAACTAGTCTTACCTACTCTAATATAATAAGGTTAATTATAGGTTACTTATATTCTTCTTTAACCTCCCTTTAGGCCTATACTTTAATATCCTAGGTAGGCTAGTTATAGAAATAGTATTTATAATATTCTTTTATAACTATCTTATTATATTATATCTACTTATTTCTAATCTCTTTTATAATTATCTAGATTCTCTTTTTATACTTACTACTTTTAATTTAATATCTTCTTTACTTAAGTATTATATACTCCTCCTCTAACTTTATAATCTTAGGGTTAGGTAGCTAATTTACCTATATCTCTTTAGGTACTATATTCCTTATAGTATAAGGGTTATAGGTAAGGCTTATATAAGTAAATATATAGAATAGCTAATTTTACTTTTCCTCCTCTAAGAAGGTATTTTAGAGATTAAAGTTAGTAATCTTATTTAGATATATACTATAAAATATTTTAAACCTAAGGTTATACTATATTATCTAATTATAGACTAAATCTAGTATATTACTTAGTAAAGTTAGTATTAGTATAGATAACTATAATAGTATATATAAGCTTTAGTATACTATTTATAGTGTTTATAGTACCTCTTTAAGTAAACTAAGGCGTCTAAGCCTTCTTATAACTAGATTTAAGACTTTACTAGCCTATATTATAACTTAACTTAGAGTAGAGTATTACCTTATCTTTAGATAGTATTATATTATTACTATACTAAAAAATAGGAACTTTTAATTTCTCCTTTTTCTAATAGAATAGTATATATTTATTTAAGTCTTAAATATCCTTTAAGAGTAGACTATATATATTAGTTAGGTAAGGTATATTAAATATATAGTTATATAAGGCTAATATAATAATAACTATAATAGTATTAAAAATAAGCTTCTTAGTAGGTATAAAGAAAAATATTATCCTAAGATATTATAATTAGCTATAGGTTAGATAGTAAGTAGCTAGGAGATAAGGTAGGATAAATAGCTTTAGCTTATTATCTACTCCTTTATAGTAGATAAATTTAATAGCTATAGCTAATATAGGCTTCTTTATTATAAAGTATTATATAATTATTAATAGAATATCTTTATAGTAGAGAGCTTTAGGATAGCCTTTTTTAACTATCTCTTAAAGGAGTATCTTATT
The DNA here is from genome assembly GCF_000280675.1 of Beauveria bassiana ARSEF 2860. Classification (NCBI taxonomy): domain Eukaryota; kingdom Fungi; phylum Ascomycota; class Sordariomycetes; order Hypocreales; family Cordycipitaceae; genus Beauveria; species Beauveria bassiana. The sequence goes on from NW_007930862.1 coordinate 392,695, forward strand.
AAGCTTTATAGACTACTTATCTAGTGTCTAATCTATATTACTATTACTCCCTACTTCTTATATAACTTTCTAGCTAAAAAGTATTTCTCTAGAGCTATTCTTTAGGCCTTTCCTCTTATTATCTACTAGCTCTATAGGTTATACCCTAGTATAATATAAGAGCTAGTAATAGCTAGCTAACTAGATATAATAATAGCCTAGGCTAAATACACTTATATTATATATAATATTAAATACTAAGATAACCTAAAGACTATTAGTATTTAGGACTAGCTTATTATTAATATTTAGCGCTTAGAGATAAAAGTAAGGTATTAAAATATTTTAGTAGTATTAGGCTATAGTTAGTATATATAGTTAAGAACTCTAGCTTAGTAGGTTTTAATACTTTATAGACTTCCTTTATATTATCTCTATCTATATAATACCTTATAATTATTATATAAAGCTATTAGAATTAGTAAATATACTCCTCTAATAAACCTTATAACTAGATATTATACTTTTTATAAATAAAGAAAAGAAAGTCTATTATAATAATATAATAGAGGTTAAAGATTATAGCTTACTAGTTACTAATATTTATCTTATTATAATAACTATACTAAGGTTAGCTATAGGCTTTAACATAAATATTTAGTAATTTTTAATATACTATTTTTATTATCTAAATATACCTAAGATATTAATCTCTATTATAGTAAAGTACTTAGGCTTTATAAATTAAATAAAGCTAAGATACTACTAATTTATAATATATTACTTAGCTAAGAGTAGTATAGGCTTTACTACTTTCTTAAGCTACTTTACCTTCTAAAACTAGAGGAAGTTAAGGTAGTAGTTATCTAGAATGTTTATATATTATATATAGGCGATAGCGCTTAGTATTATAAAAGGATCGCCTTAGTTACTATGGTATAGAAGTAGCCTAGTTTAGATGCCACGACGGACTTAGGGTGATAAAAGAAAGGAGAAAGGAGGCGGGCGAGGGTGACACCGCTCTATATACCGTGATGCCGGCTATTCTGGTGGTAGTAGGCGCCGAAATACGTGGGCAGCGAAAATGGCATAACAGCAAACGTTTAACAGCAAACGTAAATTGACAGGCCCCTGTGGTGGGGGGGGGGTTGTGTAGCCAATACCGCCAGAAGTACTTGGTACCTGACAGGGGTCCGCCTGGACGGTGAGTCCCTCACTGCTTTAGCCGCTAAAAACGGCGGCAGAACCCGCTAGATTTGGTGGCTCCAGCAGCGCATCCTTCGTTTAAAGAGTAATATAGATAAGTAAGTAATATATCTATATTAGAGAATATTATTTTTTAATCTTATATTATAATTACTTAATAACCTTAAATAGAAAATACTTTTAATAAAGGTAATATAATTTTTACCTTATTATTATTAAAAAAATCTATAAAAACTAAGTATTTATAAAATAATAAAGAT
>NW_007930863.1:0-5202 GCF_000280675.1 Beauveria bassiana ARSEF 2860
GTTTATAGGGTTTCTTATATATAGGGAGAAAACGTCGTTCCTATGTGCCGACATTTAGCATAAATGTTAGGTCTCTATTATATAACTAAACCACCCCCCCTTCGTGCCTTAGGCGAAAGCTTTGCTCTATCTCCACTAAGCTTCCTTCCTTTAACATCGCCACGCATCCTAATATTATTGCCCTATTTCCTAATAACACGCTACAGCATTTGACTCCAGGATGTCGTCTTCACCTACGGCGTCTGCGCCAACCCTTCCGCCGTCCTCTCCATTATCCTCTGTGTCGCCCGACGACGATTCGAAGGATAAGCTAGCCGACGTGCCGCATTCCTCGGATGACGATTCGAAAGATGAACTAGTCGGCGTGCAGCCTTCCGAAGTCAAGTTTCTCGAGACTCTATCGACAAAGAGAAGCGAAAAAAACGGCAATAACCTTGTGATTACATTTAAAGTTGAAATCCGCGGAAAAACTTGTGTTATGAAAGTGGTAAGTAACACTCACTATACGCAGCACCTATTTACAGCACGCTAATATTTACTCAGTTTAAGGACGGTGAATACCAACCAGACTACTTTGAGATCGAAGCTAGCGCATATCGACTGCTTAAAGAAAAGGGCTTTTGCAAGCGTGGCCTTGTACCGAATTTCTACGGAACCATTGAGTACATCAATGTAGACCTCTGGCCAGACTTATACGAATTTCAACATCATAAACGGCCGCCTAGCGCTATTTTAATCGAATATATACCTAGTGCCAAAATGATTAGCCTCGATAACTTTTCACAAGATAATATCGATAGGCTGTCCGCATATCTCGCTGAGTTTCACGAGGCTGGCCTCTGTCACGGTGATCCATACCCGAGAAATATGATGGTTGTTCAGGGAATACCCGAGGATAGAGTTTTCTGGCTAGACTTTGATAATTCTTCGCGGGTGGAGGATCGAAAGACGTGTAATAAACGGCAGGAATGGGCATTCCAGGCTGAAACGCGGGCGATGGCAGCTTTTGCAAAAGTATTGGTACGTTTGCGACTTTCCGTCTGACCTAGAGGCTATCTAGGCTTTCACTAACAACTATGCTGCTAGGCAATGGATGCTAAGAGCGGTAAATTAGAGGAAGCGTGGTATCATTACCACTAAAATTTGCTTTATTAACTTACAAGGGCAGTCAAGAGCGAGGCGCAATTTCACACCGAGAACTAAGTAGAGCGTATATTAAGCACGAAAATAAAAGGTTATAAAACGAAGTCACAGTTTGTGGTAGCACAATAGACACCGCTTCCAGCCCGGTCTCATGTCTGGTAGTTCAAGTAGCAGATCAAGCGTAGTGCTAGATTTGTTGAGCCCGTACCATCCTCCCACCAAGGTCCACGCGTCATCTCGTGTCCCCCGCAATCTTCGAGACTGTTTCTTTCTCAGACAAGGGTTTGCTAGAGCCGTGGCGACCGAGCCGCGGGTGGTATGTGTCCTTGGTGCATAGTATAGCCAACAGGGCGGGCCGAGATGTCAGAGTGATGGTGGTCTACAAGGCTATAAAACTCGGCGGCGGCAGCCAAAAGCGCTGAAACGGAGTCCTACAAGGTGCTGTAGCATAGCAAAATGTCCACTACATGCCCCTCCTACAACGCTCTAGATTGCTCAAGACTGCCCTATACCTACGCGGGATGGAAGTGTTTTCTGACATGCCCTCCGGTAGATACCTATAGAGAAAATAAAAACATTTTTCTCCTGTTAACACATTTTCAGAAAACACCCCCCTCCCGCGGGTAGGTGCTGACGCACGCGCCTTGTGAACTAAGCTACTGTGCAGCTCGATAGCCACTGCAGAGCTCTAGGTCAGCCACGGCCAGCTACTCACTATCTCCAAATTTCCAATGCCTATCATCCGTTTGTCGTTTGTCTTCCTCACTATCATCCAAATGGTTAGCAAGCCATCTACTTAAACGCCTAGGCCCTGCCATTACAGAGAACAAACTACCAACATTAGCGAAGAAACCAAAAACCCATTCGGCCATCAGCCAAAGTAAATGTTACCCCGTTGCCGTTCGGGTAGTGCGCCACGTCCGCACCCGACAACATCGGATCAAGCACCGTAACCATCGTAACTGCGTGGAGATGTGCGCTAGGCTTTGCACATAGATGAAAGGAGAAGCCGGATTTAGCGCATGAGTCATTGGGAAATGCCACCGATGGGATACAGACAATACATATTTACCGGCATTCAACACTCAATATCTAAAAACGATTATTGTTGCAGAGGCGACTCCCTTCTTCTGTTCTAAAGCAAGTCCATTTGGTCTTCGAACTGGCTCATGCCTAAGAAAACTTGAGATCAAGGCGACACATTCAGCCGAAAAGCCGCAATGAACAACATACTATGCTGATCCTCGAGCTTATATAAATTAACCGCTTATCTATAGCATGTCATGCCACGGGAGTGTCAAGATGAGGTTGACCAAGCCAGCGCTCTACGTCTTGTCTTATATCGGCAGTTTAGTGAAGTGCTGGTGAGAGGAAATATGCACCTAAAGAGGCTACTCTGAAAGAGTGGTGTTGCCTGGTCTGAAGTTTCCCGACAGCATATGATTCAGAGCGGTAATATCGGTAGTATAGTCAGCCCCGCCCGGCTCCCCATGGAAATACTCTTGCGTATCCTCGAGTTCGCTATGACGAGCCCTCATCCCATCGTAGATCCTCTTTCACCACTCTGTTCGGAGAATCTATCTAGCCTCGAAGCTGGAAGGCGGAACCAGATTGCGTTCCACTTTCTTGCGACATGCCGCGTCATGCACGAGGAAGGCACAGCATACATGTGGCAACGGAATGAGTTCGTTTTTACATCACCACAAACTCTACAGAAGTTTGGACATCTAGGGATGCGTTACCGCTTACCTATCAAGCACATCAAATTGTGCATTGTTGCTCGATACTATGACGATACGGAGCGTCAACACACTCTAGAGGGTGAATATCACCCCGACCTGAAGCAGAACCAGCCTCTCAAAGTATGCAGGCGCCCGCCCTCGTCTCCGTTAGTGCGCGTTGGGTTTCGATGCTACACGTGGTTACAGATTGTTGATTTTCTCGCGGCCTTACGGGCACCGCTCAATCGGACGCACCTAGACGAGAAAATGTATCAATCTCTGCTGCTTCCGAACTTGACATCGCTAAGATTGGATTTGGTCAACTCTTCCACCGAACTTATACCACTCTCTGGCCCAGAGCTTCATGACATGGCTTCGCATCAGCTTGGGTGCCAGCTGAATGAGCTGCATGTGACCGGGTTGCCGTTTGATGACAGCGGAGATAAGGCATACGTCGAACTGAGCGGATTGTTGAAAGACGAGGGTTTGTATTCATGTGGAAGCGCCGCATTTTTGGCTCGCGAGGAACATCTACAAGCCCTTACTGGGTCTAGATGGACCGCAAGAGTTGTTCGAGCGTGGACTGGCACGGAAAGTGATATGGATTCTTTCGATTACGACTTTGACAGCTCTTTCAGCGGAGTCCTTCACCCGCTCATGGGTGTCTTTCCGCCAGTACCGGCGGAGCACAATTGCCCAGTCTCCATCTGTATAGCGGGAACTACTCTCTGGAAACGGGCGCCGGTAGCACGAGACAGTGACGAGAGACGGTGGACAGAGTTCTCGGGAGCAGGTGGTTATCCTCTGCCGACACTCTTCTTGCATTACTAATGAAGGAATGGGGAGGTATATTTCTGGTGCTTGGCTCCCAGGGGCATATCTAGAACAGAACGCAGGCCAATGCAATCTTTGCACGGCAGCTTTTTAGTCAGTGCACTTAGGCAGCCTTTGACTGTGCGAGTTTGCCCGCACCGGATATATTTTGCTCATGCTTTGCCCGCTGAAAGCTTGGAACGGTCTTGTTTTACTTCCTCCGTAATCGTATTTATATTCAGTGCTTAAAGTAAATGGGCAGTGTCGCTTATACTCTAGGCATTGCCAAATGGATTCATCGAACCCTCTAATTGTATTACACAGCTATTGGCTCAGTTTGGCAAGTGATCGACTAATGTAAAATGCGTATAGTCTTGCATCAACTGGAAGTACTCAACAATATTTATCCACGGCATCAGAGCCACAGCGGAATGCACAAGGTTATATTGCGAGAGCAAAAATGCTTCCGAAGACATCTATTCTCGTTGAGTATAAAGGCCGGCTGTGACCGCATGATAACCTCTTTTACCAACTTTATGTACAAGGTCGCTCCTCCAATGGAGTTCTTGTCCAATTAGCTCAACCGCTGTAGTAAAGGTGTATTTTGGTTGCCACCTAAGCTCCTTAATAGCTAACTTTCCTCGAATCGTACACTCTGTCTAGACGATGCAAATACTTCCAATTTTTCTGTTTGAACACATTCTCAGCTGCAGGACAAACGCGCTGCAGTACTGCCTGTAGATCTTTGTCTAAGCCGCTCAATGATTCCTCGTCACAGGAAAATAGAGGCGGCGCACTTATGATGTACTTTCCTCATCCGATGCTTCTCGCCCTCTTCATGGCGCAAACACACGCGGCCCCGCGTCTGCGATATCCACCCGCCGATATACCAACTCCAGCAGCTTGAGGTTGTCATCTTCCATAGCTGCGCGGCGATCCTCGTCATCGTCTCTCTCAGGGTAGAAACGACTCATCTTCAGAACCACGATAGGAAGATGTGTCTACTTTTGCATCAGAAAACATAAGTCTTCTACAACAACCTTTGTCACGCCATATATATTTTTAGGCTGAGGTACCACAGACTCGTCAATCCATGCCGTAGGGGCGCCGGGCGCCGGGCTCAATGCCTCTCCAAAACTGCTAGTCGTGCTAATGAACACGAAACTGTCAATCTGAGACGCCAACTTCAGGGCTGCTTCGAGAAGATTAAGTGTCCTAGAAACGTTGGTATCGACGAACTCTTGTATATATCTCTATAAGTTACTACTAGGTAGAATATATTATATTATAAACTAATTATATCGAATACGAGAGCTTGATAAATGAAGTATAGTCTTACCATTATATAAGATAAGCTATAATACTTGGTATAAATTACTAAGTACTTAACGTCCTAACTGCTGTCCGTTGGGATTAAAGACTATGTCCACGCTGTAAGTAGTTACATTATCCTACTTAGTCTCTTGATTCACGTGCTGCTTTGAAAACTTGAACTCCCCCTCCAGCTGTCGGTAGTGAATGTTCA